>NW_005207613.1:0-204 GCF_000412655.1 Myotis brandtii
ATCTGCCTTGTAGGTGGGCATGCTTTTCCCCCTGAATTCCCCTCCTTCAGTTCCCGTTTGAGCGTGATTCATCCAGTCCATCTTCCTCGCTTCACCTAAAAAGAAATGGAGGCCCGAGGCTAAGTGACTGGCCGGAGGTTAGGGACAGGACTAGCATTTAGGCCTCCTGGCCTCTAGCCCTGAGCCCTTCATGTCACAGCATCT
>NW_005207614.1:0-204 GCF_000412655.1 Myotis brandtii
CCGCTCCCTCCTCAGGACCCAGCACCAAGTCTGCGCCATGCCACCGAGCACCTGTGAGCGGCATCGGCCGGCTTCCCTGCCTACGGTGAGACCACCAGGCCGAGGCCACGCCCCGTCAGTCTTCTCTCCATTCCCCGGAAGCGGGTCCAGCCCAGGACTGGGGCCTCGATGGTGTTGCCTGACTGGGAGGCCGGGCAGGCCCTG
>NW_005207615.1:0-204 GCF_000412655.1 Myotis brandtii
CTGGTTCAGAAAACAAATGTTGCTCCCCCAAGGTTGGCCACTCCGTGTTTGTGTGCCGCGTGCACATCAGTACCTGTGTGTTCAAGTCCAGTGATCTGCGAGGCCCCGAACACTGCGGAGCTGTGATGTAGTTGTTGGCTGTCTCAGGAGACTATCCTGTTCCGGGGGACAGCCTGGCGCAGAGAAAAGAAGGCTTTGGAGTCG
>NW_005207616.1:0-204 GCF_000412655.1 Myotis brandtii
AGCCAGGAGCCCCCAAATGCCTGCCACACAGAAGTATTGATGACGTGTCAGTGTTTAGACAGTGGGCACAGCAATTGAGAGAATTGCAATAGCTTTCCACTCAAGAACAAAGCATATGGCCCTCCTTCACCCCCTCGTCCCCCCTCCTGGAAAAGTTAGAAACAGCGAGGGTGGGTAGCATCCAAGGAGGAGTGGCCTGCAGAG
>NW_005207617.1:0-204 GCF_000412655.1 Myotis brandtii
TGAGTTTACATTTATAGTCATAGAATTCAAGTGTCACCTGGACCCCAGGAGTCCTAGGAGTGGGTTAACTAGGATATGTAGGGAATCATTTTGCCCCTTGAAAAAAATTCATTTTTTTCCTGATTAGAAACCAATAGGCAAACTAAAGGAATCTGGCATGCTGAGAAATATAGGATGTGTGTGTGTGTGTGTGTGTGTGTGTGT
>NW_005207618.1:0-204 GCF_000412655.1 Myotis brandtii
GAAGCTGGGCTGCTTCGCTCACCAATCACTTCCTTTCACACTTCTGGTCTCTTTCCAGCTTCCCAGTCTCTCTGGATCCAGGAGCCTGAGAACAGCAGCCAGATGTGCTCACCTCCCGCCCAGAACCGTCCTCAGAGGCAGCCCGAAAAGCGCCGCCCTGTCCTTGCTGGGCCTCAGTGTCCGGGCAGCTGGACTGTTTTAAGG
>NW_005207619.1:0-204 GCF_000412655.1 Myotis brandtii
CAACAGTGCCGAGGGCGAGAGACTCTGCTGCAGATGCAACCGTGGGCAAGCAGCCTGTTTGCCACGGCATTTGTTGGTGGGGCCTAGAGCACGCTGCTGAACTGACACGGCTTAACTTCTGCGTGCTAATCCCTTCACGGCCAGACTCTTCACCAGAAGACCAACTGGGCTGAGATCTGAAATACTTTGAGGAAAGAAAGAGAT
>NW_005207620.1:0-204 GCF_000412655.1 Myotis brandtii
TGGGCAGTGAGATGAAGAGCTCTGTTTGTATTGCGAACGCTCCGATGCCCTTAGCAATAGCCATTTCAGTGGAGTGACAGTGCCAGGGGCAGACTAAAGAGGGTGAAGGAGAGAATGGGAGGTGAGAAGCAGCATCAGGGCGTTTACCCTGAGCCAGATGAGAGGAAGCATTCTAGGGATTTGGTGTGGCAGGAGGGGACCTAG
>NW_005207621.1:0-204 GCF_000412655.1 Myotis brandtii
TCCTTTTCAACACCCATCTGAGAGAATCCCTAATCCTTTACCAACACTGTGCTCAGATCCTCTCTGTGATTCCTTTCCTGACCCTTAGGCCCACTCTGAGGAAAGAGGAATGCATCCAGTATATTCGCAGCCAGAGTTGGTACGTCTTACTGGCTTACTCAGCTTTTTCCTACACTAACCCTCTGCTCTACACATACTTCTATT
>NW_005207622.1:0-204 GCF_000412655.1 Myotis brandtii
TTACCTTTCTGACACTTTGAAAGTCTGGAGGTTGTTAAGTTGCCTCTCATTCCTGAGAAAGCCAGGCAGACACTCCCCCACCCCACCCCTCTCTTCCTGGGGACTGGCATGTTGTTAACCCTGTGTCCCTGCCAGAACCAGGAGCTCATTGCACTTGCCAGTCCTCACAAGCTCGACCAAACTTTATGAAGCATGTTACAAGCA
>NW_005207623.1:0-204 GCF_000412655.1 Myotis brandtii
AAGATGATGATAAAAAATCAATTCGGCCGTCCGCTGCAATGCACAAATGGCTCCAGGGTAGGGCAAGAAGAGCCAAGCCCAGGAGTGGATCTACAAGGACACAGCTTGATCTGTCCGTGTGTGGCAGTGTGGTGTGACTCCTGCAGTGACCTGCGTGGTGCCCCGACAGGTGGGGAGAAGTCTCTGGGGACACCCAGCAAAACA
>NW_005207624.1:0-204 GCF_000412655.1 Myotis brandtii
TTTTTTTAAAGTAATGAAATGGGAGCAAGTATAAAAATGGAAGAAAGAGGAAGAAAAACTAAATGTGAAAACCATGTATAGAAATAAAGGAAACAAGTTACATTTAAAAGTGGTTTTGACTAGTTTATCATTTTTATTTATTTGTTTGTTATTTTCTAGGTGTTTGCATCAAAGATAAGAAACATGAAGATTATAGAGGGCAAA
>NW_005207625.1:0-204 GCF_000412655.1 Myotis brandtii
ACAGAGCTTTCTAAGCCTGTGTCTGCTCTCTGGGTCGCAAGGTCGGAGGAAGAGGAAGGGGCCGAGGGGGGAGAGACACAGCCTGCAGATGAGAGCGCTGCGCGGTGTACGCACTCGCGGGCCAGGCGGCCGTGGAGGCGCTGTCCGCGGCCACAGGAGGCAGCTGTCATCAGCTGTCACGCGGCACGTCAGGGGTTCAAGCTC
>NW_005207626.1:0-204 GCF_000412655.1 Myotis brandtii
TTGTACAGGGTCAGCCAGGGAGTCAGCGCAGGGGGAGAGGGGAGGGCACAACACCCAGGCCGTGGTGGCATCAACTCAGTGGGTCATATTCAGCTTCATTCTGTTTGATGGTTTCTTGTCTGTATCTCCCCATGAGGGTATGGACCTTGGTTACCTGGCACATAGTTGGTGCTAAATAAATATCTGTTAAATGTATGGGAGGAT
>NW_005207627.1:0-204 GCF_000412655.1 Myotis brandtii
ATCTAAAAATAACACCTCAGAACGTGTTGTTCGTGATTGAATGTGGACACGAAAACAAAGTGGATTTAATCAAAAATGTTAGCAGAACGCGGTCTCGCCGAGGAGGCCCTGCTCCTCGATGCTCTGCTGACGCCCACATTTCCTCCCCCTCCCTCGCCACCAGCCGCCACCACCAAGCCCCTGGCATCCCCAAAGTCCGTTAAA
>NW_005207628.1:0-204 GCF_000412655.1 Myotis brandtii
ATCTAAAAATAACACCTCAGAACGTGTTGTTCGTGATAGAATGTGGACACGAACACAAAGTGGATTTAATAAAAAATGTTAGCAGAACGTGGTCTCGCTGAGGAGGCCCTGCTCCTCGATGCTCTGCGGACGCTCACATTTCCTCCCCCTCCCTCGTCACCAGCCGTCACCACCAAGCCCCTGGCATCCCCAAAGTCCGTTAAA
>NW_005207629.1:0-204 GCF_000412655.1 Myotis brandtii
GGGGACAGGTCAGCAAAAGTCCCAGAGCACACCATGTTCTGCCTCTCTGTCTGCCTCCACCTTCTGGGTGCCCGTTAGTCTCAATTAATGATATAGTCTCTGGAAGCACTCAAATTGCATGAGGTAGGTTCTCAGAGAGTCCCCAGAGAGAGGTGAGTGGTGTTCAGCAGATTGATGCAGGTTCAAGCTCAGTGTCAGTGTTGG
>NW_005207630.1:0-204 GCF_000412655.1 Myotis brandtii
TTCTTGAAAGAATGAATATAAAACAATCTTTTTTCTTCTATTTAAATTGCTCTAAAAGGTAGCTGACTATTTAAGGCAATGACAGTACATTGCATTATTTTTATAGCATATGTAAACACTTCATTAACAGAGAGACTTTTTAACTATGACCTAAATTCTGTGACTACCTACTGGTATCCCTAAAATGGCAACAATGGGTAAGGG
>NW_005207631.1:0-204 GCF_000412655.1 Myotis brandtii
TGGGCCTGGCTCCCACTGGAGTCGGCACAGAGCCTCGCAGGGACCCCAGAGCATCTTAAACCTTCCCGTGGTCGGCGGGGATGACCATGGCGTGGCTTCCAGGAGAAGGTTGCCATCGCTGTGTCTGCTTCCAGACTCCCCAGGGCCATCCCAGCCTCGGGCAGACTCCGAGGCACCCAGGCAGCTGTGTGTTGGGGAAGCAGT
>NW_005207632.1:0-204 GCF_000412655.1 Myotis brandtii
ACATCAGAGGATCCTGGACTCTCCCACTCATAAGAATGTACACCTACAGAGAGAGCAAATCCTCCTGAGAGAAAACGGGGCTCATTGAGCAGCTTCTGCACGACAGATGAGAGAGACAGACTGATAGAGAGTGTTGGGGAGCCAGGAGAGCTGTCCGGGATCTGTGTGAACTCTCTGGGTGAGAGCTCAATCCAGGTGCTCTGG
>NW_005207633.1:0-204 GCF_000412655.1 Myotis brandtii
CCCTCAGCACAGTTCTCCCGGCTTTCCTCATTGTTCTTGGTGGCAGCGTGGGTGTGAATTAAATTGTCCACCATTTCCAGAGGAGCTCACGTGTGTGTTGTCTTAATTTACACAGAGTGTGTCTTCATTTGCAGAGAGTACGACGCCATAGGCATTGTTATATTTCCTTTACTCGTCCATTGAACTCCATAATCTGTGCTGATT
>NW_005207634.1:0-204 GCF_000412655.1 Myotis brandtii
CCACACCCCGCCACTCGCCCTCCTGCCCTTGTTGGCCACTTCTAGCTCAGCCCGCACCTTTCTGGGCTCCCAAGCACTGATTGGCTAGCGCTTCTATGGTGGTGTGCCACCACTGGCAGAGTCAGCTACCTATCATGCTTGGGGTTGGAGCCCTGAGAAAATGTGTGGCTGAGGTAGGAGAGACGACCTGTCTGTCAGCAACTC
>NW_005207635.1:0-204 GCF_000412655.1 Myotis brandtii
AACCCAGCCCCACTGTTCTTTCTGGCCAGGGCGCCTCCGCCCAGGACTAAGCCATGGGCTGCCTCCAGCATCTCCAGTTAGCTAATAGTGTCTCCATCTAGATAGCAGAAAATCACCCTCCGAGGGCCCGAGCAAACTGACTGGGGTTCTGTTAAAGGGGAAGAAGGTGTTGGTCTAGCCCAGTGGTCGGCAAACTCATTAGTC
>NW_005207636.1:0-204 GCF_000412655.1 Myotis brandtii
CAGTGTGCTAAGTAAGCAAGGGGCCGAGGGTGGGAAAGACCCTTTCTATGGTTTAGCCATTTACCGTGAATGCCCTGCCCCCCACCCACTCTGACCCAGGTCGTTCCAGAGTCAGGAACCCCGTGGGAGGCACCGCCACCGGGAAGCCTGTCCTGATTTCCCCACCATGGACCAGGCATCCTTCCTCGTGCCCCGCGGCACGTT
>NW_005207637.1:0-204 GCF_000412655.1 Myotis brandtii
TCAGGTGAGGATTAACAACAACAACAACAAAAAACACAAAAAAAACAAACAAGCCTGAGAGGCTGAGGATTTGCAAACAAGTTAATGTCCCTATGAACTATAATTTTCCTTTCTAAAAAAGTTGAACACTCATTTAACCTGAGATACTTTGAGCTTTCAACTTGGACAAATAATTTACAATGTAAAACCCTCCAAAACTAGTGT
>NW_005207638.1:0-204 GCF_000412655.1 Myotis brandtii
AGTTTCCTCCAGTCACTGGGAGCAAGTTACAGTCTGGATTTTGTTTTGTTTTGTTTTACTCTTAGGCTCAATCATTCTGCCCTTAAAGTCTTTTCTCTCCCTTACATCCTGACTCTCAACTTATTTTGGGTGAAATACCTTGAGCAGAATACAGTGGGAAAAGAATCTCTAACACTGTCTGTTCCCAATTCACTTTTTTTTTTT
>NW_005207639.1:0-204 GCF_000412655.1 Myotis brandtii
GCTGACGCTAGATTTAGGGCCACTCCAATGCAGGGTGACCTTAACTACAGACTTTAGTTTCAGTTACAAAAACCCTTTTTCCCAATAAGGTCACATTTTCCAGTTGCAAGTGAGCATACCTTTTGGGGGTTCACGATTTAACACAGGACAATACTCTCAGAAGGGTCCAGAAGGACCTGGAGAATGCTATCCCCAAGGCTGGTG
>NW_005207640.1:0-204 GCF_000412655.1 Myotis brandtii
GTGGAGGTGGTATCTAATATAAACAAATGGGAGCAGGAGTGGGAGTGAGGGGAGAAATACATGCAGAGTGATGGGAACTAAGATGATAAGGTTTTGATACTGAATAATTTTCTCCAGGAGTTTGTGTGTTTACCTTAGAAAGGGTGGGGAGAAATAGAAGCTAGTCTTGAACTGCTTTTGTTATATGCAAATTCATGTTTCACC
>NW_005207641.1:0-204 GCF_000412655.1 Myotis brandtii
CTGGGAGAGACCAGCCACATCCCTCCACGTCTCTGACTGCCATGTTCCTCCCCAACAGAAGGCCTTTCCCATCTCTCACCCTTGTGCCAGGCACTCATTGGTGGCTTGAGATGTTGGCCTGACTCTAGCTTGGATACAAAGAGTCAGGGCCCAGTTATGGAACCAGGAGGCAACGACAGGTCCTGGTACCCAGAGGACCCTCAT
>NW_005207642.1:0-204 GCF_000412655.1 Myotis brandtii
CGGGTGGGACACCCTGGAAGGAAAGCGCTGCCTAGAGAGGGCCCACAGAGACGCCACCTAGAGTTTCCCATAGCAACACACAATATTAAGGGAACAGGAGAAAATTACAGAGTAGAAACTGATCAGAAACTTCCTAAACTGCAATCCAAACCTTTCTTAAAGATTTCGTGCAGCAACAAAGGAGTTGATTGACTATTACAGGTT
>NW_005207643.1:0-204 GCF_000412655.1 Myotis brandtii
CTAGAAACTCTCTGAACAAAGATTTTAAGGTTATTTTTACTGTTTCTTTGGGAGACAAACGAAGTTATTCAATGTATATGGTTAAGCAATACAGAATTCATACTGAAGTAGAGACTATCTATGCTAATAATATGGGAATATGCAAATTGTCTGGGATGTTGTCACAGTAAAAGTAATGACTGAACAGCAGGCTGCGTGGGGCAA
>NW_005207644.1:0-204 GCF_000412655.1 Myotis brandtii
CATCACCACTAACATCGTCACTGAGCCACGCCGGCCGGGCAAAGCTCTGTCTTCTTGTTTGGGCTCAGCAACCGCCCTGCCAGGGACTTGCAGGGAGCCAGGCAGCAGGATGTGGTGGTTAGTGCAGCTCGTCCTAAAAGCCAGATTTACGATTAGGGATTAGCAGGGAACAGAGCCCATCTGCAGCCTCCTGTGTGGCAGAGT
>NW_005207645.1:0-204 GCF_000412655.1 Myotis brandtii
TCCCCTCTCTCTGTTTACCTGGGTGCCTTGTCCTCTTAAGCTCATGCAGTTCGTTGGCTGGAAGCAACAGGGCCTAATCTGGTAACAAACAGGAGAGGATGCCTTGGAGGGATGTGAATTGGCCCATGGGATTGAAGGGAGGGCTGAAGAACAAGGACCAGAGTTGACAGATGTCTAGGGTCTCACTAAGAGAACAAACTCACC
>NW_005207646.1:0-204 GCF_000412655.1 Myotis brandtii
GCACTGCCTGCAGGAAGGAGCAGTGCCCCCCCACACCCTCCACCATGAGGATGAGCAGGATGAGTGCCCGAGGCCGGGCTCTGCACAGAGATGCTGTAGAGCCTTCCCGAGGGGCTGTGGCTTCCTGCTGTTCTCTGACGGCAGGTGCGGGTCAGGCTTCTACATCATGTTTAAGAAATGGGGCCCTGGCATCTTCATCCCTGA
>NW_005207647.1:0-204 GCF_000412655.1 Myotis brandtii
TTTCGTGCACCGGGCCCCTAGTATATATATATATATACACACACAAATATACTAATATATATGTATATATACTTACATATATAAACATATATACACACATATGTATATATACATATATAAAAGACTATATATAACACATATATAAAAAGACTACATATACATATTTATCTGCCAATTTTTGTTACTTTACCATTTATTTTTCTT
>NW_005207648.1:0-204 GCF_000412655.1 Myotis brandtii
ACCCTTGTGCAATATAGGTGGGAATGTAAAATGGTGCAGCCTCTATGGAAAATAGTGTGGAGGTTCCTCAAAAAACTAAAAAGAGAACTACCATATGATTCAGCAACCCCATTTCTAGGTAAGCTGAAATCAGGATCTTGAAGAGATACCCCCATGTACATTACAGCAATATCCACAATAACAAGATATGGAAGCAACCCAATG
>NW_005207649.1:0-204 GCF_000412655.1 Myotis brandtii
AAAAGTATCAGCATCATGTAAAATAATGTTACCAAAAATTAAGTTAGAAAACTGAATAGTCTCAGTTTAGGAATTTTGTCCTTAAGTTTTTCTTTAATAAAAAAGAGTATTTGCTATCAAGTGTCAAATGTCAATAAATCAATGAACCAATAACAAGTTCCTCTTACTAATTATTATATACTAGAGGCCTGGTGCACAAAAATT
>NW_005207650.1:0-204 GCF_000412655.1 Myotis brandtii
GCACAAGAAACAGCACATAGCATGATTCTTAGACAAGTTTGGCTTTAAGCACCAAAATATTCTTTATACTGGCGCAAGCAGTATCCCCATGCTTGTGACCAAAGTCATCTATTTCTTAATCTGGTGGTGATATATCAGTGTTATCACAAAAGCATAAAATAGAATTCACATAACAGAATTTCACCATACAGTGATCTTGGCCAG
>NW_005207651.1:0-204 GCF_000412655.1 Myotis brandtii
CCTGTCAACTCCCAGAGCCCACGAGGCTTCCTGCTCGGCCGACCAGCAGCAAAGCAGTGGGCGCATTGCCTCCTGAACGTGGGGGAGTGGGTTTTCCTTCTCCTGCCCGGGTGGCTGCCCAGCCTCTCCGTCCAGCCCACGATCCAGGTCAACAGGACATGTGGACGTGGAGATGGATTGTCTCCTGACATGATCTCTCCGGGA
>NW_005207652.1:0-204 GCF_000412655.1 Myotis brandtii
GGGTCACCCGCTGACCTTGAGGACGCAGCAGGGGCCTATCTGTGTTTTGCTGTGAGGGACCCAGAAGCCAAAGGCACTGCCCCGCTTGTCCTGTGACAGACAGGGAGCCTGGTCACCGAAGACGGGGTGAGGGGCCCACTCGCTCCCCGTGGAAGGGGTGACGGTACGGCAGGCCTTGCTGAGGACTCACTACCACTGGGGGAG
>NW_005207653.1:0-204 GCF_000412655.1 Myotis brandtii
TATGCCTTTGGGTTTCCTTCAGGGTATATGACTTCAGTTAAATGTTTTGTCCTCTCCTTCACGAGGACCCAGGTTGTTGAATGTCCTCTATCCACTGGCCAGACCGCACCCGGACTTACCTTCTGCTTGTGCTCCAGCATTCTTTCCTGCTCCTTCAGGCGCCTTTCGCTTTGTCTCCTAATCTTCTCCTTCAGTTGGACTAGG
>NW_005207654.1:0-204 GCF_000412655.1 Myotis brandtii
GCTTAGGGCGTGGTTGATTAAATTTAAACCCTATATTCTTACTAGAGGCCATAGTCACAGAGAAGGAACTCTCAAAGTCTGCCCCCTTTTCCACTGCAGACAGGAGAGTGGTAACATTTTTTGATAGAGGGAGGGCAATTTGGATTACGCATTAAAGATGACTTTATGGTTATAAGAACTGGGCTAAATAGAATTAGCCAAGAA
>NW_005207655.1:0-204 GCF_000412655.1 Myotis brandtii
CTAGGAGGTTTGGGAAACCAAAGGCCAGGAGCTGAGACTCTTGACCCATCTTTTTGCATCGTAAAACCCTTTTGTCATCTTATTCTTCATCATGTTGAAGCTTCTTTTTTAGTCTTGATGATCATAAGAGTTATTATTCATGAGCAGAGACTCTGGCTTCCACTATGATCTGATTCTTGACTATGTCTATGGTATATATATATA
>NW_005207656.1:0-204 GCF_000412655.1 Myotis brandtii
CTTTATAAATAATTTCTCCATATTTCAAGAAAACAAAGTATCCCCTATTTCATGCAAACTACTTCAAATAACAAGGGGAGAGGGGGAGAGGAAAAGCTGATCAATTCATTTTATTAGGCTAACATAGGTTCACAGTCCTTTATCTTAACACATTGCGTACTGCTCGCGAGTTTTCTCGTGTTTCGCGCCCCATCTGTTATGGAC
>NW_005207657.1:0-204 GCF_000412655.1 Myotis brandtii
AGAGCGAGAAGAGCGGTCCCATTCGCCAAGGAATGTCTGTCCCTTGGCTGGCGCGGCTTAGGCCCGCCTGGGAGAGCGCGATGTCACCACATCAATCGATCTGCTACAAAAACGGGGCGGGGAGCGAGGCGGCCCCCCAGCGAGAATAAGGGAAACGTGGCGGGGAAAACCGTCCAGAACACGAGACTGCGCTTCAGCCTCGCC
>NW_005207658.1:0-204 GCF_000412655.1 Myotis brandtii
CTGTCAGGTGTCCTCTCTGAGTGGAGGGACACAGCCACACTTAACTCTCCTAGCGATGACATCTTACAACATCGACAATATCTGTGCAGTGTTGACAGCAAGAGAAGCTCACCCAAGCCTTGGGGTTTGTGGTTTATTGGTCATTGGGGATCTCTAATGTATTGAATGATGCCCCCTAAAAAGTTATGTCCAAGTCCTAATCCT
>NW_005207659.1:0-204 GCF_000412655.1 Myotis brandtii
AAGTTTTTATCCTAAAGCTCCCAGTTCCTCCATTAGATACATTTTCAAATTTGCTCGGTGCCTGAGGAAGACACTGCGGGCCTGAGTGTTAGAACTGGGACCATCGATGATGGAAGGCCCGTCTGACTCCAGCTGTTTCTCAGCCTCCCTGCTTTTGAACTGGATGTCATACCCACTCCACCTCCACTGCACTCTTCTAGTCAT
>NW_005207660.1:0-204 GCF_000412655.1 Myotis brandtii
AGGCCCCTGCTCGCAAAGCTCCTTTGCTAAATACCACACTAACCCTGAGAGACCTTCGTCAACCTTTCCCCAAGAGTGACTTATTACTCCCTTCCTATCTTCCCAGAGTTTTATTTTGTTTGGAACTGCAATCCGATTTTTGAAAATCCCATGAATGAAAAGCAATGCATGTTTATTTTAGAAAGCATTCAGGTTATGGAAGTG
>NW_005207661.1:0-204 GCF_000412655.1 Myotis brandtii
TACACACACAGAGAGAAATATTGCACACCCACAAAGACACACAGCCCCACACATGGACACACTCGTACAGTCGCATATAGACACACTTTCAAATGCACAGACACACAACAGTAAAAGTCGCATAGCATTAACAAAGGGGACTGAGTAAATGAGCTTCATGTTCTATCTTTAAAATATTGTAATGAAAAATGAGTTTCGGCCCAA
>NW_005207662.1:0-204 GCF_000412655.1 Myotis brandtii
CAAGCTCACAGTCTGAGAGCAGCCTCCATGTTGCGGGGAGAAGGCAACGTGCTAGCGACTTTGCTTGGAAACTCCTTGGTAGAAATTGAATCTGTTCACCTGTAGATGTGTGTGTTTAACTAGGATGGCAACTTTGCAGGTATGTGGAGAGTGATAAACAAGGGATTCTTGTATGTTTGTGCAACTTGAGCATTTGAGGTGTCT
>NW_005207663.1:0-204 GCF_000412655.1 Myotis brandtii
CTTATCATAGGACCCACCAATTGTGATTCTTGGTATTTACCCAAAGGAGTTAAAAACTTATGTAAACACAAAAACCTGATCAGAGATGTTTACAGCACCTTTACCCATACCTAGAGGCCCAGTGCATGAATTCGTGCACCAGGGGAGTCCCTTAGCCTGACCTGTGGGACTCTCCAACATCCCCCGAGGGGTCCCAGATTGTGA
>NW_005207664.1:0-204 GCF_000412655.1 Myotis brandtii
TGCTTAACTTCAAATGCATAAAAGCAGCAGCAAAACTGTTATTCTCCAGAGCAGTTGAGATCTAGCTTCCTGACTTATGTTGTCAGTTTGGCCCAGATAAAGTCATAAAAGTTCTCTACAAGTTCGGATGTTTCTTTATGTTGACACATTAAGTTTTATCAACTTATCCCCAAAGAATGTGACTCTCATTATTTAGTAATAGCT
>NW_005207665.1:0-204 GCF_000412655.1 Myotis brandtii
TGGCCATTGGAGGGGGTTTGTTCTTTCTAGTCATGTTCTTTTCGATAAACTTTTCTGGATAAGCGTTCTCCAGCAAGGTCTTTCTGATAAACTCCAACTCTTCCTGTAAGCAATCTGGAGAGCAAATTTTATATGCTCTGTCAGTCAAGGTCTTCACCAAATTACGCTTTCTCTGTAGTGAGACGGCACTGTAGAAATGAACGT
>NW_005207666.1:0-204 GCF_000412655.1 Myotis brandtii
ACAGTGTCAGCTTCACAGGCCCTGTTGTTTACCACACTCTAGTGCTTCGTTGGCAAGCCTCAGACATGAGATGAAACCACCTGCTTGATTCTTCTGGGAAACCAACGTACAAAATATAATTCTAAGCTTGCTCGAGTCAAAGTCAAAATGGAGTTGGTAGGCAAAAGGTTCACTCTTTTTGATAAACTTAATGTGTTTTGCTTC
>NW_005207667.1:0-204 GCF_000412655.1 Myotis brandtii
TATGATTATTCATAAAAATGAACTATTAAAATAATTGTGAATGGAGCCCTAGTCATATTTCTTGCATGTTCCACCATAAAACAGATTTTTGAGTCACTAGAAAAATAGGCGATGCAGTCATCCCATAGCATTTCTGATGAAGTTGACATAGCTGCTACTCAAGGTCATCACATAGGTAGGATGTACTGGGCAGAGTTGTCAATG
>NW_005207668.1:0-204 GCF_000412655.1 Myotis brandtii
GGTTGATGATATTATGATCAGCATCTCTTGTGCAGAAAGAACTGGCACTAACTCTGTTGATCCCATTGTAGGTATTTCAGTGGGAGCTACTAATAAAGGGGATTGGCTACATATGTGTTGGAAGAGCAGAGAACTAGACTCACTAGATATCAGCATCAACAGGAAGTACCAGAAGAATAAAAGGTAGCAGCTCTGAAGCATATT
>NW_005207669.1:0-204 GCF_000412655.1 Myotis brandtii
GGAAGGAACAACTTTAAGCAAGTGGGGCATCGTCATATGTGGTGTTAAGAATTAGAAGCAACCCATTGATGCTTGTGAAACCACAGAAAGCTTAATAGCCGAGAGCAAGCAGGTTGCTCAGATCCAGGCCTGAGAAACTTGTCATCTGTGTCCTTCACAGTGCAGGTAGGAGGGACAGAGGACGGCGTGGCCCCCGAGAGCAAG
>NW_005207670.1:0-204 GCF_000412655.1 Myotis brandtii
AGTTTGTAGATGCGTTCATTTAGTCAAGAAGTGTCAGTTTCGCTTCCCCAGGGCTCGGGACCCTGCACTGGGGACACAGCGAAGGGGCAGAGAAGAGGCGCTGCCCTGGGGGAGCTTACAGTCGCCACGCCCTCTCCGCGGAGCCCTCCCCAGCGCTTGGTGCCAACAGCTGTTGACGTCCTCAGCACCATTCTCTGGTGCAGA
>NW_005207671.1:0-204 GCF_000412655.1 Myotis brandtii
AGTTTGTAGATGCGTTCATTTAGTCAAGAAGTGTCAGCTTCGCTTCCCCAGGGCTCGGGACCCTGCACTGGGGACGCAGCAAAGGGGCAGAGAAGAGGCACTGCCCTGGGGGAGCTTACAGTCGCCACGCCCTCTCTGCGGAGCCCTCCCCAGCACTTGGTGCCAATAGCTGTTGACGTCCTCAGCACCATTCTCTGGTGCAGA
>NW_005207672.1:0-204 GCF_000412655.1 Myotis brandtii
TATTTTTCTGTGAAATGGCAATTTTCAAAAAGTGACCTAGGGAAATAGAGATAAAACATTTTTAGAGAAGCATTTCAACAAAAAACTTTCTTCATGGAACAAACTAACTTCAGAGCAGCACTATCCTTTAGAGCAGAGACTTTTCCTCTTTTTCATCTCAGAGCACACATAAGTTAATTACTAAAATTCATCAGCACACCAAAA
>NW_005207673.1:0-204 GCF_000412655.1 Myotis brandtii
CCCAGGGCCCGGGGCAGCCCCCGCCTCTGGCCCACCCCCTCCCACCTAAGTAGCCTTTTTGTCGCCGGCCTGAGGGAAATTCCGAGGGAGAAGGATGGGGAATCCCTGGGGTCCTGCAGACGTTCCCACGGGCAGGAGTCTCGCCTCCTCCGGAACCAGGGACCGGCCTGCGCCTGGCCCGGAGGGGGGGTCGTCCTCGAAGCA
>NW_005207674.1:0-204 GCF_000412655.1 Myotis brandtii
AAATAATCATTAAAAATAAGATAAAGGAAACCAGAAATTTAATAGGAAAAATCTATCAGCATGAATTGGCAATTCTCAATAGAAAGAATACTTATGCAGTAACTGTGAAAACTAATAAAAAATACTTATAGAACTAACAAAAGGTAATAATTTTTTGGCAAAGTTTTTTTTTTTAAAGATGCTGACCAATATTTATCAGGATAT
>NW_005207675.1:0-204 GCF_000412655.1 Myotis brandtii
GATGAAGAAAGAATAAATCTATAGAAACAGACCCCAACATATATCCAATATTGAACTTAGCAGACAAAGGCTTTAAGTAGCTAATGAAAGTAAGTATAGTGACTTAATGGAAAAGATGGTCATAATAATCAATCAGATGGAGATATTAAGCAGATAAGTAAAAAATATAAAAGAAAATAAAACTCTATGACTAAAAATAAATAA
>NW_005207676.1:0-204 GCF_000412655.1 Myotis brandtii
AACATACAGCTTGCTGGGCCAATTGGTGTGAGATTAGAGAGAACCTTCTAGTTTCTGGAGTCAATTAGCAAATTCCTTAATACCTTTCCTTTGCATAGCTCCCCATAGCCCCCTATTCACACAATTACTGGACCATGAAATTCTTCAAAGTGTATCTTTTTGATAAAAAAGATTCAGGCTTATGTCTCTGTTCTTTATTTCCCT
>NW_005207677.1:0-204 GCF_000412655.1 Myotis brandtii
GGCCTGGCCCGAGGCCTCTGGGCTCCTTAGTTCTGCCCCTGACATCTCCCATGTCCCTTTTCATGGAGGGACGCGTCATGGGAAACATGGATCCTGAAGGTCAACCGACCTGCTTCAAATACAGACACTGCTGCTGCCCTGCTGTGCATCCCTGAGCAAGTGGACCCCCTGACCCCCCTCTGAGCACCATTCCACCTCCTCTGC
>NW_005207678.1:0-204 GCF_000412655.1 Myotis brandtii
AAGTGAGAAGTAAGAATGATAAAGAACTCTTCTGGAATCTCACGGTTAGTCAGTGCTATAGCAGGGAATAAAATGCAGGTCAGCTTTACACCAAGTCCATACTCTCACCTGCCATGCAATATAGCCTCTACCTTAGAAAGAAAGAGTATGATCTATCAGGGAAATTCCCCCTGTCTACACCATAACTCTGTTGATTGAATCAGT
>NW_005207679.1:0-204 GCF_000412655.1 Myotis brandtii
TTTTTTTTAATTTCTCATCATAAGGGGAAAAATTTTGTAAGTATGTGCAGCGCTGAATGTTAACTAGACTCACTGTGGTGGTCACTTCTCAATATATACAAATACCAATCCTTTCTGTTGTGCACCTGAAATTAACAGAATGTTATATACCAGTTATATCTCAATAAAGAAATTTTTAAAAATAAATGGCAACACTTCTTATTC
>NW_005207680.1:0-204 GCF_000412655.1 Myotis brandtii
CATTTCTTTATGAAGCTCGCCCTCCTCTTCCTTCAAGCCTCCGCCCCTCCTTGCCCATCTGCTCTGAAGCCGGTCACCCGCCCCTCGCACCTGTCAGCTCCTGTCCCATTGTCCTGCTCTGTTCTCTCGGTGGCACTTAGCACTACTGAAACGACCTTGTCTATTCATTCACTCATTTGTTATCTGGTCTCCCTCGCTAGACTC
>NW_005207681.1:0-204 GCF_000412655.1 Myotis brandtii
ATAAGGAATTGGTTCATGTGATTCCGAAGGCTCACAAGTCCCAAGATCTGCCGTTGTCGAACTGGAGAGCGGGAGAGCGGGCAGTGTAAGTTCCGGTCTGAAGGCTGGTGGGCTCAAGACCCAGGAAGAGTCAATGTTTCAGTCGAGTCTGAAGGCGGGGGGAAAACTGATGCCCTAGACCAGTGGTCGGCAAACTCATTAGTC
>NW_005207682.1:0-204 GCF_000412655.1 Myotis brandtii
ATCTTTCAGAATGAAACAAGATAATTTAAAAAAAAAAAAGAGCCTTGATGATTTTAAAGTCAAAGTTTGTAAGTACTCATATTTCCTGGGGGGAAAAAAAAGAGTTATTTGTGCTGAAGGATGTCCTGGATATCGATAGTGTGCAAATCAGTGGTAGACATGCCTAACAATTTCTTCCAGTGGTAGAAATGCCCAGAAATTAAT
>NW_005207683.1:0-204 GCF_000412655.1 Myotis brandtii
CATTTTAATTATGATGTGTCTGGGCATGGGTTTGTTTGGGTCCTTCTAATTTGGGGTTCCCTTTGGCTCTTGATCTTGTGTGGGATTTTCCTTTACTGGGTTAGGAAAGTGTTCTGCCATTGTTTCTTCAAAGACCTTTTCTATGCCTTTCTCCCCTCCTGCCTCTATTGGCACACTCGCTATTCTAATACTGTTATGTAAGTG
>NW_005207684.1:0-204 GCF_000412655.1 Myotis brandtii
CTTTTTTGTGCTAGCATTGTTGCATTGTCACTTGACAGTTAATGCATTCAACAATTACCAGTCCATCCATTCATCAAGTATCCATTAAGCTTCCTGTATCTTCCAGGCTTGGCACAAGATGCTGAAGGCAATACTGTGATGAAGGTTCTTGCCCTTTGAGAGCCCACAGTCAAGGCAATGGTCAGCTAACATTTCTGCCAAGGG
>NW_005207685.1:0-204 GCF_000412655.1 Myotis brandtii
TGGCTTATATGATTTTTGCAAAGGAACATTCTGATATTTTCAAGATGAAGGTTGTTTTCTTGATCAAGATAACAGAATTTAGCTAATGCTATACTAGATTCTTCTCTCGGAGAAATAAGTCAATGAAAGATACTCCTTTACATTAGCAATCTTGGGAGAAAAAGATGAGTGAGATCAGAGTGTACATGTTTCATTGGTCAATAG
>NW_005207686.1:0-204 GCF_000412655.1 Myotis brandtii
ACACTCTCCTTCCTGTCACAGGGCCTCTGTATATGCTATTAGTGCTCCTTGGAATGTTCTTCCCACCCTTCTCATAGTTAACTGTTCTTCATGTTTCTTATTTCAGTTTAAGCTTCTTTTCTTCAGAGAATCATCCTTGACCCTCTAGCTTACTTAAGTTATCCTATATCATGGGTGGGCAACCCCTGGCACGCGTGCCAAACA
>NW_005207687.1:0-204 GCF_000412655.1 Myotis brandtii
ACTTGGGGACGGATGCACTTGCAACCCTCATATCCCATTGTTCGTGATGCAGGGGCTTCTGAAATGGTAAAAGCAGGACCCTCAGCCGTGCACTCTGCTCCCAGATAACTGCCAGCAGGAGGGTCACCTCCCCCCCCCTTAACGCCAACACAACACCAGGCGTCCCCGGAGGAGTGGCAGGTTCATCTGGCTAAGACGCTCCCT
>NW_005207688.1:0-204 GCF_000412655.1 Myotis brandtii
TCTGCACAGCAAAAGAAACCATCATCAAAAGAAAAAGGCAGCCAACCGAATGGGAGAAGATATTTGCAAATGATATTTCCAATAAGGAGCTAACATCTAAAATATATAATGAACCCATACAACTCAACAACAAAAGCAAACAATCCAATTAAAAAATGGGCAGAGGCCCTAAACAGACACTTTTCCCAAGAAGATAGACAACTT
>NW_005207689.1:0-204 GCF_000412655.1 Myotis brandtii
TTACTTTCTCCATGTTGCTACCATATTGTTTCTTCTTTCTGAACAAATCAAATGGTCTATGAATTTGTTCCTTTTCCTTTTGTGCAATTGCCCAACAGGACTTGATAAAATGGACTTCTTAACATCTTATTCTGACAACTTGATGGTTTCCCATTGCCTGACAAGCTATCTGCAAGTCCCACAGAAACATTATGTCCCCAGGTC
>NW_005207690.1:0-204 GCF_000412655.1 Myotis brandtii
ATCCCTCTCCCCGAAGTTTCGGGCCGGGGCAGAGTTTTCGGTAACTTCCCTGCTCTGCTGACGGCCGTGTGCACGAGGCGGAGCGCGGGAGCGGAGGTGAGAGCGGAGAGCGTGGGTGCAGAGGGGCACACGGGAGCACGCGTGACAGGTGACACAGGGGCCGCGGGACGTGGAGGGCCTCCCACTCACCTGGGAACACAGCTC
>NW_005207691.1:0-204 GCF_000412655.1 Myotis brandtii
TATTGTTCCTGCCCTACTACTTTGATCATTCACTGTAGTCAGAGATTAAAACATTCTGATTGGTGATTCTGCATAATATAAACTGCTTTATGTGTTAGCAGCTATGTGGTGGAGTCAATCACTTCAAATCTCAATGATCTTCTTTGATAAATTAGGATACTGTTGTTTCTCAATTTACCAAAATGAAAGGAAATAGATATTGAG
>NW_005207692.1:0-204 GCF_000412655.1 Myotis brandtii
ATTTTTGAATGAGATTAACATTTAAATAGGTTGAGTACTGCAGAAACCTGTAATGTGGCCTTCTGCAGGGCCAGCACGTTGAGTCCATGTTTTGGGACTTTTTAAACTAGAGTCTGCTGGTGCCTAGGGCACTGTTGAAGGCCGCCACATCTGTGCAAGATGGCTCAGGGGAAGAGAAACACCCTCCAGCGCTGATATTTTTCT
>NW_005207693.1:0-204 GCF_000412655.1 Myotis brandtii
CCAGCAGCCACCACTCGCACCTGCTGACAGCGCCGAGTGATTGGGATCGGTGCCGGGCACCGGCAGCAGGTACAAGCGGCAGCTCCAGCACTGTCTGCGGGTGCAAGCGGGGCCAGTGCTGGCAGTGGGAGCAAGTGGCGGCTCCAGCACTGGCAGCAGGTGCGAGCAGGGGGTGGGGGTGGGGGCGCTGGCAGCAGGCGCAAG
>NW_005207694.1:0-204 GCF_000412655.1 Myotis brandtii
AGCTTCCATTTCTCTTTGCTAGAAATGAATCAGAAAACGAGTACTTAACAAAATTTAAGACCAAGAATATAGGAAACTATAGATTATCCAAAAAAAAAAAATGTGGATCATAATATTCTTCTTCCTCAATATTTGGAGATTATTCGACATCAGTGCATATAGATCCGTCTGCACTCTTCTCTTTAATATTAATAAATGCATTTT
>NW_005207695.1:0-204 GCF_000412655.1 Myotis brandtii
AGTACATACATCCTTGTTTAAATTTATTCCAAGGTATTTTTTATGCAATTGTAAGTGGAATTTTTTGTTTGTTTGTTTCCCTTTCTGATAGTTGATTATTGGCATATATAAAAAAATGAAACTGATTTCTGGGTATGTATTTTGTATCCTGCCATTCTACTGAATTCATTTATCAGTTCTAGTCATTTTTTGGTGGAATCTTTA
>NW_005207696.1:0-204 GCF_000412655.1 Myotis brandtii
GCTTTAAGCAATAAAAAAATAAATAAATAAATAAAAAGATTTATCACACAAAAAAATGATGTACAAGTGGAAGGAAGTAAGTAGTAGATCACTGAAGGAAAACATCAGGTCACAAAACAGAATAGTGTATTTTGTTTTTGTAAAATTATATGTTTGTACATGTGGGCACATATGTGTGTGTGTGTATATGTATATATATATATA
>NW_005207697.1:0-204 GCF_000412655.1 Myotis brandtii
TGGGCAGCTGACATCTGAGGCTTGCCTGCGCCTCAGGTGGCCCTGGGGGGCTGGGGGTCTGAGCAGACTGGAGGACTCTGGAGGCAGGCGTGCAGAATGGCTGGGACTGCCTGGGCCTGCCTGGGGGCAGGCCTGGCCTTGCCACAAGCCTGCTGCCCCTGCAGGGATGAGGGGACTGGGCACCTCCATCTTGTGGCTATGGGC
>NW_005207698.1:0-204 GCF_000412655.1 Myotis brandtii
TAAAAATAAAAAAGAATGAACAACTAATTGTGAGAGCAGTTTTTAGTTCATTCTTAAAGTGATTTTCCTTAATATAATCTATATTTCTCATTTTAATACATTTAAATATGCATATTGGATGCATTAAACAGATTTGAATATGTGTTTGATAGTCTCCCTTTCCTCTGAAAATCTAGATGGATCTGAAAACTTATTTAGTAGTTA
>NW_005207699.1:0-204 GCF_000412655.1 Myotis brandtii
GGGTGGGGCCGGCTGGCCAACCTCCTGCAGCCCCTCCTTCTGCCCAGCCCCACCCCAGATCGGCCCCCCACCACAATCAGGGGCAGGGCCAGCCCACCACCCACAGCCTCTCCCCACAGCTGGCCCGGCCCTCATCGGGCCCCAATCAGGGTGCACCAACTGGCCAACCTCCCAACAGGCCCAGCCCCAATCTGCCCTGATTGG
>NW_005207700.1:0-204 GCF_000412655.1 Myotis brandtii
GAGTGCTTACCCATCTCCTCAAGGCATGCTTTTTAGTCCCAGCAGGAAGGCGATGGCATGCTCAGCTGGGTGCTGGGAGAGGTTTTGAAGGAAGGAACTATTTAATGGAGGTGTGTGCAGGGATTAAGGGAACCAACAGGGGCTGCTGGGAAGCTGTGCCCCACCCTGCAGTAACCAGACATGCCAGGCCCTGCAGTGGGGGCA
>NW_005207701.1:0-204 GCF_000412655.1 Myotis brandtii
TTTGATCAATTATTCTCAGAGTGGCCTTGTTTGATGTTGATGTTCTGTGAAATGGTTTATGTTCAACAGGAAAACACCAAGGACCGGCTGTCAGTGCCAGGCCAGCTCCTAGCAACACCAAAGCCTCTCTGGCATTGCTAGGCCAGCTCCCAGATGACGGGAACCAATTTGCTTTTGGTAAGAATAATATAGATTATCTGTATT
>NW_005207702.1:0-204 GCF_000412655.1 Myotis brandtii
AATGTCAGTATCCTAGGCTTACAGTATCCTAGACCCAAAAAGCATTCGCAATAATGAGGGGAGTGGGCCATGGAAAATGAAGTCCTCATACCCTATAGTGGGAAGTCAATATCTAAAAAAATAACCCTATAAAACATTTAGAAATATGGCTATAAATTCAGGTAAACAGAAGAGGTGAGGACATTTGCCTGGTGAACAGCACTA
>NW_005207703.1:0-204 GCF_000412655.1 Myotis brandtii
TAAGTAGTTAGGGAAGAGAAAGAAAACAAAGTATTTTAAAACAGTTAACAGCTTTGAACAACTTATTGCTATTTCAGATTTCATGATTTAATGAATCTTGTTTTCAAGATTGTAATTTTTATTTCTCGCTGGAAACATACCCTGAATAACTTTATTTTTGAAGATTGTCTAAGAAACACAGAACAATAAGTTCAGAGGTTTAAT
>NW_005207704.1:0-204 GCF_000412655.1 Myotis brandtii
CTGCATGTTATGAGCTCCCCCATGGAGAGGGCCTATACCTATCGAGAAAATGAGCAAGGTTAGAAGCAGACCAACCTCAAACAAGCATACAGGCCAGACCAATTTCAACGGACACTTTGCAACTGTTTGAGACATATTTTTTGTGTTCTAAAATTTTATGTAAAGGGATTAACACAATATGTACTTTTTCATGTCTAGCTTCTT
>NW_005207705.1:0-204 GCF_000412655.1 Myotis brandtii
CCCCCCATCAGTCTGAGTGGGACTGTGATTATGGCAGAAGTGATGCTGTGTGATTTCTGAACTAAGTCCTAAGGTGATTCAACACTACCTGGTTTTCTGGAGACACCAGCCGCCATGTTGTGAAGAAGCCCAGACCACATGGAGAGGCCGCGTTTGGGTGCTTTAACCAACAGCCTTGAGTTCCAATTGACAGCCAGCCTCAGC
>NW_005207706.1:0-204 GCF_000412655.1 Myotis brandtii
CCTCTCCTGCCTGCAGGTGGGTCTCTATGGAAGACTTCATTATGTAGAGGAAACTGGCCTGTGGTCCGAGGCACTACATGGCCTCCACATACAACTTATGTATAGAGTAAATCAGTTTCCACCTTGTGGATTCCTGTTTCACCAACTTAGCCTTCATATCACATAGTTTTAGCCTCTAGTCACAAAAATCTCTTTTGTAAGCTG
>NW_005207707.1:0-204 GCF_000412655.1 Myotis brandtii
GGGACCAAGGTACTGATATCTGCATCTTAGTTTGAAATCCATCAAAAGTAAAGTAGACAGATAAATAGATAGATGCACAATAAAGCAAAATGTTAATTGCAGAATGTAGGTGGTGTGTATTTGGCTGTTCACTGAACTGTTTTTTGAACTCTTTGTTGAAATCTTCGTAACAAAATATTGGAAGGAAGATAGGAAGAAAATGAG
>NW_005207708.1:0-204 GCF_000412655.1 Myotis brandtii
GAGGCAGGGGGACCCGTGGAGAACTGAAGTGGAGGGGGGCTGCCCCTGGGGGGTCCCTGCTGGCGTGGCTCACTGAGCATCGTCTGTGAGTTGGAGGCCGAGTGGGGATGTCACCGCCGACCACTGCCCTTCTTGGCTGAAAGGGGAGCCACACCCAAGAGACGCTAGAGTCGCTTTCCCTGTCCGTTAACTCTGCGTCCCTAA
>NW_005207709.1:0-204 GCF_000412655.1 Myotis brandtii
ACAATTAGGCAAAGTAATTTGCTCCCCAAATTTTGTTTTTGATAGGGAAAGGGCATGGTTGTTTTCCTCTCACCAGATGAGTAATGGAACTGAATTTGAGTCATGTGCCAAAGGCTGCCTGGTGGCATTGACAGGCAGACAGCACTCAAGCTTCCCTCAGCATAGTCGCTCCAAGTAACAGGTGAAAACAGTGTGGTTGCCACC
>NW_005207710.1:0-204 GCF_000412655.1 Myotis brandtii
TGCCTCTGTCAGCACCTTGCTCCCCAGACTTCCTGTGACTCCGTTTTCACAGGAGAGGGTTCTAGAATATGAGCTGGAAGATCCTTCCAGATCCAGACCTCAAAATGTGCTAATGGAAGCCTGGCACTTGGGACCACTGACCTGCTAGGTCACAGAATTCTATCCAGGAGAGGAATTTGGTCTGTGCACGAAAGACTGTGTGTG
>NW_005207711.1:0-204 GCF_000412655.1 Myotis brandtii
TGATGCTCTAGCCACTGAGCCAAACTGGTCAGGGCGATATTGTGCATTGAATCTGTAAATTGCTTTAGGTAATATGATCACTTTAACAATATAAATCCCTCCCTCCTACGTGAGCATGGTGTATCCTTCCATTTATTTGTGTCTTCAATTTCTTTTTTTTTGACACAGTATTTTTTTATTGATTAAGTTATTACATATGTGTCC
>NW_005207712.1:0-204 GCF_000412655.1 Myotis brandtii
AAAATGAAAGCTGATTATTCTTAAAAAATAAAAAGGCATGGGTGTCAATGTGTATCAACCTAAATAGGTATCAGTTCTTTTAATATGGCCAGGGTTTATTACCTGGAGGACATAAGTCAAATCATTTTAGTCTTTCCTTTTAGCTACTTCATTTTTTCAACTGATGGTGTTAGAAATAATCACATTTACCCTATTCTATCTTTT
>NW_005207713.1:0-204 GCF_000412655.1 Myotis brandtii
TCTGGAACCAGTCACTGATCCCATGCTATGGTCTCCCCCCAATTCATATGTTGAGATCCTAACCCCCAAGACTGATGGTATCAAGAGGTGGGGCCTTTGGGGAGGGGGGGGAATTAGGCCATGAGGGTGCAGCCTCCATGAATGGGATTAGTGCTCTTACAAAAAGGCCCCGAGAGCTTCCTCTGGGCTTCCACCTCATGAGGA
>NW_005207714.1:0-204 GCF_000412655.1 Myotis brandtii
TCCTGAAGATTCATGTATATACTTTTAAGAAAACTGTATAATTTTGGTAAAACTCTTAAAACACACAAAGATGATCCCGGGAAATGAATAGAAACATGTAACACACCCTTGAAATCATAGTAAATAGAGCCGTTCTATCTTTGTGGCCCTGTTCAATCACTGAGAACAGAGGTAGAAAGCTGAGAAATGACGAGAGTACTGATA
>NW_005207715.1:0-204 GCF_000412655.1 Myotis brandtii
TCCCCACCTCCCCGCTCCCTGCCCCTGAGCTGGGCTTCCAAACGGCCCAGTGAATTGCCCTTTACTAAGGCGGCCCTCTCTTGGGCAGAGTCCTCGTACTGAGCCGCCTCATTGGTTACTGGCCTCATGTCCAGCCTCCAAACGGCAGTCTTCCCTTTCGGCACCGGCCACCGGCCAGGGGAGCCAGGCCACAGGCATAAAGCT
>NW_005207716.1:0-204 GCF_000412655.1 Myotis brandtii
TGAGTGCCGGGTATTGTGCTCCTAAAATTTTATTCAATGTACGGCTGGTAGAACTTGGAGAGCCGCGGCTTCCCGTGGTTGTTGAAGATGAGGATCGCCTTGATCATGGCTGAGCCGGGCGGACCGGGTGGGCGCTGGGGGCCAGGGCCAAGTTCTACCAGCTGTACAGTGAAGATACACAACAGCAAATCATCAGGGAGACAT
>NW_005207717.1:0-204 GCF_000412655.1 Myotis brandtii
CGTTGCCAAGGGAAGGGTGGGAGGAGCAGGGGTAGACCAGGAGCAAACCTCTTCTTTCTCTGACCCCCAGCTCCCTGGAGCGCCTGGATGGGCACAGCCCACAGGGAAGCAGCAGGTGAAGCAAGTGTGGTCGGCAGAGTCCCTGCCCCGCATCACAGCTGAGTGTAGAGGTCGGCGGAAGCTGAGACAGTTGTTGAATAGCCG
>NW_005207718.1:0-204 GCF_000412655.1 Myotis brandtii
GTGACAGACTGCACCCGGCCCCCAATCGCACAGCCTCACAGACAATGATGGTCCACACGGGTGAGCCCAGCCAGACACGGGGGCGTGTTCGAGGGTGAGGCCACGCAAGCGAGCACCATTCCCTCACGTCCTTTCCAAGGACCCGAGGCAGTCACTGAGTTTACCCAGTTGGGTATCTGTCGTTAAAACCAACATCCCCACAAA
>NW_005207719.1:0-204 GCF_000412655.1 Myotis brandtii
CACTTCATAAGTTATATAAATGTCTAATCACTGTTGTATACCTGACAGTAATGTATTATATGTCAACTGTAATTATAAAATTAAAAATGTATTTTTTAAATAAATAGAAAAAATCATTTTTTATGATGAAAGACAAAGTGTATTTTATTGAGCCGTTCTTGAGGGAAGAATTCTCTTGTTCTCCAAGGTAGAGCTCTATCCAAT
>NW_005207720.1:0-204 GCF_000412655.1 Myotis brandtii
TGGTTCATAGGTCGATGCTCACCCACTGAGCCACGCCCGGCTGGGTGTCTTTCTTAAGAACGAAATGTAATCCTATAGGTTGTTACCCCTATAGAAGCTCAGGGAAGAAAGAGATTGGCTGACAATGAAAATGTTGCAGAAATAGAGGCCCTCCATTGGTTAGTTTATTCAGGTCCAACCTGGGCAATGCTGGATGCTACGTCC
>NW_005207721.1:0-204 GCF_000412655.1 Myotis brandtii
CTAAGAAAACAATATGACAGAAATTGATGGAATTTGACAGTCTTTCCTATAGAAAATAGATTTACCATCATTAATCATTTTTTGGAAGGCTATTACTCAAACTAGAAAAACAATGAGACTTCCACATCACTTAAAGTCTACCATTGATGGCAGATTTTTTTTCTCCATTTTTAGAAATTGATTTGAATGGAAAATTAAAGCAAT
>NW_005207722.1:0-204 GCF_000412655.1 Myotis brandtii
CTTTCTAAAAGCAATAAAAACATATTTTTCTTAAATAAGAGAAATTGGCAGAAAATTTCAATTCCTTCAATTAAAACGAGATAAGCAAAGAAGCAGATTTTTAAAATCTTGAAGTCAGGAAAGTAAAATGATACTAAAGTTTAATGGACAAAATGAGAATACAGCGTAAGAAAGTCTGGCTCTGGTATAAATAAAATATTTACA
>NW_005207723.1:0-204 GCF_000412655.1 Myotis brandtii
CCAGGGTTTCTGCGTGTTGTCGCCTCTTTGGATTTTAGGTCTGCGATGCTTTGCGCTGTGGCTTTAATTATTACGATTTTTAAAGATGAAACCTGACACGATGTAAATGTGTTCTCTTTGACCACGTACATAACGCAGGCGGCCCCGTGTGTGAAAGGCAGGTCTGGATGGACGTCCGCGGGAGGAACGGCGGGCGGTGCGTTG
>NW_005207724.1:0-204 GCF_000412655.1 Myotis brandtii
CCAGCCCCTGCAGGGAGGTGACACCCACCAAATCCCCGCCCCGTCCTGCAAGCTGAAGTGGACCTTCCGGACGGGGGGACGGGGAGGCGGAGGGCAGGACTGGGCAGCACTGGCCTGGGGTCTGCTTTTGAACACGATCTCCGGGTACGGGAGACGCGTTGCAGGGAGCAGGCAGGCGAACAGTTAGGAGCCAGCGGTCCCGGA
>NW_005207725.1:0-204 GCF_000412655.1 Myotis brandtii
G
The DNA here is from genome assembly GCF_000412655.1 of Myotis brandtii. Taxonomy (NCBI): domain Eukaryota; kingdom Metazoa; phylum Chordata; class Mammalia; order Chiroptera; family Vespertilionidae; genus Myotis; species Myotis brandtii. The sequence continues at coordinate 2 of NW_005207725.1, forward strand.
GTACAAGTCCAGGTTCTCCACTTGGCCTCCTTTGCCCCCTAAGTGGGGAATCTGCATTACTGCTGGGCAGGGGTGGGGCTTCTGGCTCCCCACATGGTCTTTGCTGACCCCGCTGTGGGAGGGCCCTTGTTACGGCTTGGTGTGTGTGTGTGTGGGGGAAGTCCTATCTCTAACACTACTGCAGACGAGAGGGTAAGGAGGGC
>NW_005207726.1:0-204 GCF_000412655.1 Myotis brandtii
GCCTTTGGAACAGCGCCCTGGTCACTGGGGCCCTCCCGCTCCGGTGCCCAGCTCCTGTGGGACCCAGTCTAGAGCAGGGCTGGGGTGCAGGGCGTTGGGGGTCTGGAGGGCTCGGAGCAGGTCAGGTTGGGGTCTTTTCATGGAGAACAGTGATTCAGAATGGTGGATCCATGTTGGGGTGCCGGGGGGAGGGGCAGACCGAGC
>NW_005207727.1:0-204 GCF_000412655.1 Myotis brandtii
GGGTGCAGGGTGCATTCATTTCTTATGGCTACTGTAACAAATTACCACAAATTTAGTGGTATAAGACAACACATATTTATTATTTTACAATGATGGAAGTCAGAGTCCTAAAATCAAGGTGTCAGCAGGGCTGCCCCCCTTCTGGGGGGCTCAAGAGGAAAATCCCTTTCTTTGACTTGCCCAGCTTCTAAAAGATGCCTGCCT
>NW_005207728.1:0-204 GCF_000412655.1 Myotis brandtii
GGGGCTGGCTGCGGCTGGCTGCAATTGCCTTCGGTTGAGGTCTGGCCTTGTACTCCCCACCGCAGCCCTTGGCTGGACTTCTACCTCCTCCCTTTAATCCAGATTTCCAAAGGACTTTGAAAGCAAGAATGAAAGAGGTAGAGGAGCCTTAAAAATATCCTGAGGTCCCTCCCATTCCCAATAGAAAAAGCATCCCAAGAATGG
>NW_005207729.1:0-204 GCF_000412655.1 Myotis brandtii
GGATTTCCTGCCGCCCGGCCCCAAGCCCACGTGGGGGCCCCATCGCTCGGTCCCTCGTGGGGTGGGGGTGAGGGGTGTGAGGAAGGTGAAGAGAAGAGGGAGGAGGGCAGGCTCTCTCATGCCCTTATGTTCCAGGGGAGAGCTCTCCGGAGGCCAGGATTCTAAACTGGAATCTCACGTCCAGGTCCATGTGAAGAAGGACTT
>NW_005207730.1:0-204 GCF_000412655.1 Myotis brandtii
GAGGGATGACCAAACGACTGAACAGAAGGCTGTGTGGCGTGACCAGGCTGGCAGGGGGGCAGTAAGGGGCTATCAGGCTGGCAGGGGGTGCAGTTAGAGGTGACCAGGCCAGCAGAGGAGGTAGAAAGGGGTGACCAGGCCAGCAGGGGGGGGGAAGTTAGGGGTGATTAGGTTGGCAGGCAGAGGTGGTTAGGGGTGACCAGG
>NW_005207731.1:0-204 GCF_000412655.1 Myotis brandtii
AATATTTAAGGCACCTGTAAATATGCATAGATTTCAAAAAATTGAAACAAAAATAGAAAAAGTGGTAAAGAAGTATTACATAGAGTAGTGAAAAGTCAGAAACAACCTCAGTGTCCAAGACGAGGGGAGTAGCTAACGAAACTATGGCCTCCAAACTGAATTCCGTGTCACAGATCAGAAGGCTGATATGGAAGTATTCACTGA
>NW_005207732.1:0-204 GCF_000412655.1 Myotis brandtii
TCTCTGAAATCAATACAAATATATTAAAAACAAAAAAGATTCAATTTTACAGGATGCATTGATTTTCCCGCCAATCCTATGTCACCTCATTCAAACATTTGAAAAATATGTAAATAACATCGATGATCATTTAAAACTCCCTCCCATCCCCCTGGCACAGGGAGATACTTAAACCCTTTTATAGGCCCGGCCGGGGGGGGGGGG
>NW_005207733.1:0-204 GCF_000412655.1 Myotis brandtii
CGAATGGCCACTCCGCCCGCCCCTGGGGTTGTGGCCTCAGGTTACAAGGGTCCCGCGGGCTGGAGGGGGACGAGGTAGGGAGCTGGCTGGCGGAAGGACGCGGCGGGATGAGGGTCTTGGTTAGGGCACCTGTTTTAACCAGCGCGCTCTCCCCCCGCCCCAGCCCAGGTCCAGGCCATGAGACCCCAGCACCTCCACCTCCCC
>NW_005207734.1:0-204 GCF_000412655.1 Myotis brandtii
TGATCTGGGGAATCTAGTGTCCTATAGGCTACATTTTAGACTTAATATTAAGATGGTAATGTTATAGAATTTACCAGGCACCTGAAAAATACACAGGAGTACTTGGACATACAAGAAAAACCCAGCACAGAAAATCATAAATCAGGGAAGAGAAAATTAAAGTCCCCACTTTACAGACATAAAGACAGAAATCTCACTAGCTAA
>NW_005207735.1:0-204 GCF_000412655.1 Myotis brandtii
TAGGTTCTGTTGCAACAGAAAAGAAGACCACAAAACAACAGTGTTTGAAACAGGGTAAAGTTTACTCCTCCCTCATTTAAACTCCTGGAGGTAAGTAGTTCAGGGTTGGCCTGGTAGTTCTACCCAAGAATTCCTCCAGGTTCCTTCATCCACCATAAGTGGTCTCTAATCCCAAGGTCACCTCATGGCCCAATGTGGCTGCTT
>NW_005207736.1:0-204 GCF_000412655.1 Myotis brandtii
TCACACCCCGGCTGTGCAGGATGCTCTATGAGCCTCTGGAGAAAGGTGGCTCTAAAGTGCCCCCAGCTTTCTACCCAGGTGGATTGCCTACAGCTTCCTGGTGGCCACAGTGGAAACAAACCACCCTCAGAACCAGAAATCTGGGAAGCCTAATTCCCAAGCAATGTATGAATTTTCTTTCCTAAAACTTCAGGGGTTCATGAG
>NW_005207737.1:0-204 GCF_000412655.1 Myotis brandtii
TCTAACATGCATGACCAGCAACACGCCAAGGGAGGAAAGATGAACCACATGACCAGCAATATAAAAGGTCAGGGGGTGTAAACTGTATTGGCCATTGCTAGGCGCCTTGGGCTTATCACCCTAGTGCCTTCTGTACCTGGCCTGTTGTCCTTGCTCTACTTGTGTCTGTCTAACTGTTTACCCCAGAAGGTTCAGGAAATCTGT
>NW_005207738.1:0-204 GCF_000412655.1 Myotis brandtii
AGAACGAGAAGGAGAGGGTAGGAGGGGGCTCACGCTTTATTTACCCATCTCCTTTGCAGCTAAACATGGCATATGGGTAAATGTGAGTCAAGGAGATGGAAAACAGAAGCATTATGTGGGATTTTGGGGAAGACTCTTTCAAAAGGAGGGGCTGTGCTTTTCTTCCTCTCTTCCTCCATCCTGCTGCTGGAAATTTATATGTGA
>NW_005207739.1:0-204 GCF_000412655.1 Myotis brandtii
TGCCTTGGGGCCTGCCACCCCAGCTCTGGAGGCAGAAGGGCGGCAGCTGCTCTGACTCAGACCGCAGGGCACATGCAGCTCGGCTGTCAAACCTGGTTAGTCACACCGAGCATTTCTGCCCGGGTGTGGGTTACCTCCTTGGTGCCGACAGGTACACGCGCACACCACACACCCCCTATATTCTCACAGCTTCCTACTGTGCAC
>NW_005207740.1:0-204 GCF_000412655.1 Myotis brandtii
GGCTTTGGTGGGGGAGGAGGGTGAACGGTGTGCTGAGCATTGTGGGGTGGAGGTGTCTTTGGGACCTCCAAGCTGGGAACAGATCTGGGGGTTCCCAGGAGAGGCCTGGGCTAGCGGTGCTGGGAGCCTTCTGGGAAGATGGCAGTGAAAGCTGTGGGTACGACCAGCTTGTCTGGGGCTGGAGGCAGGTGAGAGCGGGTGGGG
>NW_005207741.1:0-204 GCF_000412655.1 Myotis brandtii
TCCTTCCCCTGGCTGCCAGCACCGCCTTCGCTCCTGCTGGAGCTGCCTTTCAGCCTTTCCATGCTGCACAGAGGCCTGGAGCGGTGCTGAAGGCCTGCGCGATGACGTCAGCATCCCGCCCGCCCCCAGCCACTGGCACCTGCGTATGCAATTTAACCCGCCATCTTTTTTGGGGTTAATTTGCATACTCACTCCTGATTGGCT
>NW_005207742.1:0-204 GCF_000412655.1 Myotis brandtii
GTGCAGCAACATTTTACTAAAGATAGGAGTACTGGGGGAGACTACCACATAAGAAAAAAAACAACAACAAGAATTTGATCTTTTCTGGAACTGAATGGAAAAAACAAATATTTCCCCCCCCCTTTTTTAGTTTATTTATTTTTGTCTTTATTCGTGGCACAGTCCAGTTTCTTTCTTTCTTGTCTAAATGTTCAAGATGTCTCC
>NW_005207743.1:0-204 GCF_000412655.1 Myotis brandtii
TGTTGTTGTTGTTGTTGTTGTTATCTGTGTATCTGTGAAGTAGGATGGGAAAGTGTTGGAAGAAGATAAGAGGTGGGAAGAAAGGAGACATGGTTATTGAATTTATTATGTAATTTTTTGCATCCTTTTTTGCTTAATCATATCTTATTATTATAAAGTTAAAAAAAAGTCCTATATAATAAAAGCCTAATATGCAAATCAACC
>NW_005207744.1:0-204 GCF_000412655.1 Myotis brandtii
ATTTTGCAAGATGAAAGGGGAAGTTTAGTTTTTCTAAAGATTTTTTTCTGACTGTCTAAGATTGATAAGATCATTAAGAAACCTGTAGGTTATGAATAGCTCTTCTGGTAATCTTTAGTTTTATAAAGGACATAGGGTCAATACAGGTTGAGCCACGGTTTGAGGTCACTTTTGTGGCAAGGCTTCTATCTAGTAGATTTTTAA
>NW_005207745.1:0-204 GCF_000412655.1 Myotis brandtii
TAGAACAAATACTCCAAAAATGTATATGAAACCCAAAGAGACCCTGAAGCCCCAGCAATCTTGAGAAAGAAGAATAAAGTAGGAGGGAATACAATACCAGATATCAAACTTATACACTACAAAACCATTCTAATCAAAACAGCCTGGCATAAGAACAGGCATATGTGTCAATGGAACAAAACAGAGAACTCAGAAATTGACCCA
>NW_005207746.1:0-204 GCF_000412655.1 Myotis brandtii
TAAAATATAGTTTCTCTTAGGGTAAATGATACCCTTCAACTAGTTATAAGTACCTGCCTTTTCTCTTTGTAAACGATGAATTTTGGAGGAAAAACACATACTTCACCAGTCAGATGAATGGTTTGCAGGGCAACAGATGTGATATTTGACAAAGACTATGTGTATACAATCCTGGGATTTAAAACAATTAGATTCTTCAGCTAC
>NW_005207747.1:0-204 GCF_000412655.1 Myotis brandtii
GGGTGTGCTGGCTCTCGGTAAGGGGGGAGGGGCACTCTGCGGGCTCAGGGGACCTGGGGACTCGAGTTTCCTGGGCAGCAACCGGATGTCACCTTTCCCCGTGGCAGCACCCACTGTGTTCTCGCCAGGCCCTGGCCTTGGCCATCCATCACCCCAGGGAGCATCCCTGACCCCGAGCTCGGCTACTGGTGGCGCTCACTCTCT
>NW_005207748.1:0-204 GCF_000412655.1 Myotis brandtii
TAATATGTTTTAACCAATGAAGCACTTTCATGAGTAAAAGTCCAGATTTTTATAATAAGTTTCTAGGAATAGCTCAGTTTTCACATTTAATATCTGAACCTCACATTTATCACAGGTAGCACGAAATTGCTTTTATTTTAAAGAACAGTTATATATTAAGAGCAAAGAGTATAAAATCAATAAATACACTCCCCTGTATCATAT
>NW_005207749.1:0-204 GCF_000412655.1 Myotis brandtii
CATGCCTCCCAGATGCTGGAAGACTCTGTAACTTCTTGGAGAGTGTTGAGACTTCCAGGAAAAATGTTTCCTCACTGATTTTCCCTTTCCTACAAGTTATATTCAGATGCCTAGTCCACTTTCATGAAAACATTATCATGGATTGATTGAAGGAATTAGATTGCAGGATATATACAGGGTGTCCCCCAAAAATGCATACACACT
>NW_005207750.1:0-204 GCF_000412655.1 Myotis brandtii
CTTCTTCCTGCTCAAGTGGGATTGACTTATGTTTCTGTCCTCCAGTTTAAGGATAGTCCATAGTTCACCAGCTTCTATGTGGTCCTTCTAAAATAGTAGGAACTAATTAATGACAAACATGCTGGGTAGAGTCTTAGGATTAGTCATAGATGGTTCAGATGTGTGTAGGTGTTACCATTGTCCACCTAGTAGATCGTGTAGGAG
>NW_005207751.1:0-204 GCF_000412655.1 Myotis brandtii
TGGGCTCCGCAGTCTCACTGGGGCTTCCTGGTCCCCCTGAGGTCAGCAGCCCCAAATGAGGCCCTAACACCGCACCCAACTGAGGGTGCAGATGTGGCAGAACTTCCTGGGATTTGAACCCCGCTGTTGAGCACCAAGAATAGGAGAGACGGCCAGGTGTGTCCAGGTGGGAAGAGGAGAGAGCAGGCAGCTCTGGGCAGAGGC
>NW_005207752.1:0-204 GCF_000412655.1 Myotis brandtii
GGGTGCATTTTGCCCACTGATGTTATACAATTTTTGGCAAATCTTTTATATTTTACCTAATCTTAATTACAAAAATGTATGGGGTTTTTAAGACTAATGGGTCTTGACTTTTAAGCTTAATTATCTCTTAAGATTTAAATCTCTTAGGAATGCATTCACCTATTCTCCCATCCATATGAATTTTAAAATTTAGACTATTAACTC
>NW_005207753.1:0-204 GCF_000412655.1 Myotis brandtii
AGTGATTGTTACTTTCTTAACATCCGCAGACATTTTTTATTTTCCCACTTCTTGAACAAAAATTATTGAAACTACCAATTGCAGAACTGTTCCACTTCTTGAATGGAACCACCTCATAACGGGCCCCCACATCTGTGAATCTGCTTTGAATCAACCAGTAGAAGCCCAAACTCTGTAAGACATTCTCTTATGTCTCATCCCCTT
>NW_005207754.1:0-204 GCF_000412655.1 Myotis brandtii
GTCTTCCATTCAAAGGAGACAAGAACGAACAAAGACTTCAACGACGACTGAAGCAAATGATCGACAGAACATACATGGCAGCTACTGTCACCCTGCTGCAAACGAACAAACGGCTCATTATGCAATCTAACTTGGACAGAGCAGCGTCTCACGTAACTTCTTCATGTATATACAAATTCGAGTGTCCTTGCGGTAGCAGGTACA
>NW_005207755.1:0-204 GCF_000412655.1 Myotis brandtii
TAACCTGATCAGAGAGCTAACTGTCAGGAGCAGCAGTAAGGGGACAGAAGATATAGTCAGGAAATGAGTAAGATGAATTCTTGGGTTATTTGAACATAGATGAGGGTTGATCAACCATGTAAAGCAAAAAGAAACATTTCTTAATGTCCCCAACTGCCCAGTCATGAGACTACTCTCCAACTTGAGCTGACATTGATGAACACC
>NW_005207756.1:0-204 GCF_000412655.1 Myotis brandtii
AGAAAGGGATATTAATATTTATGGAGAAACTAATATAAACTGGGCATTCTCTAGTTGATTTATAGATACTGTTTAATGTTTTCATCATAAAAGTTCTTTGAGGTAGACATTATCCTTTTTAAATAAAGAGGTTCAGAAGGTCTATTTATAGAAAATAGTACACTTAGAATATAAGGCCATGTCAGTCCCCAAAGCAGGTCCTTT
>NW_005207757.1:0-204 GCF_000412655.1 Myotis brandtii
TGTTTTGATATTTGTTATCCCAATTGTCCCTCCTCAATTGCCTTGTCTAGTTTCATAAAAGTCCCATGAGTTTGGCTGCAGTCATATTGAATTTACCATTATTTTATAAAGATTATTGTCTCTTCATAGTTGAGCTTAGTGACCCTTAGTCATGCAGTCATTCTTACATTTAAAATTTCCCACTCACCTGTCTATGCACAATGC
>NW_005207758.1:0-204 GCF_000412655.1 Myotis brandtii
TGCACGGGTCCAGGTGCGCGCACACGTGAGGGGGCCATGGTGGGTGGTCCCCGGTCGAGGGCAGAGGGCAGAAGGCGGCGGCAAAAAGCCGCTATGAACAAAGGCTTTACAATCCTACGGAATAAAGAGCAGATATGCAAATGGTCGTAACTCCATCGCGCCCTCGAGCCAGGGCCGGGGGACCGGAGGCTGTGCCCCGATATT
>NW_005207759.1:0-204 GCF_000412655.1 Myotis brandtii
TAATGACGACGGCCTCTTCTGAACCTTGCGATGTGCCATTTTATATGCACCATCTCATTTAATCCTTAGAACTACTTACTCTGTGATGTAAGGACGGTTCCTTTTCCCATTTTGCAGATGGGGAAACTGAGACCCAGAGAGGGAAATTCACTCTCCCAAGAGCACATTGGGAGAGGGTGGTGCGGCTGGGCTTCACATCGAGAG
>NW_005207760.1:0-204 GCF_000412655.1 Myotis brandtii
GAGGAACTGTATTTAAAGGTCCAGAAGGTTGAGAACCGCTGCTCTAGCCCTTGAAGTTCTTATTTTGAGCAAGTAAACAGGGAAAGAGTGGGTGGCGAAGAAACACATCATTTCCACTCATATTCCATTTGTGAGAACTAGCCTTACATTCCCACCTGGAAACAAGAACAGCTGGGCAGCCAACTCCCACCAATTCTACTCTAT
>NW_005207761.1:0-204 GCF_000412655.1 Myotis brandtii
TCCCCAAAGCAAAACAATCTTAGTAAATAATTATAGGCCCTTTTCTGGCAGGAAAGAAGATTGGCTGATAGCCGATGTTATCAGGTCTTCTCAGGGGTATCCAAGCTTTTCTTCCTTCAAGGGACTGGGGACTACGTAATGAGCCAGGTCAAGGAATTTGATAAGTGGCATCTGGGGGGATAGATTATGGTAACTCTTCCTTAG
>NW_005207762.1:0-204 GCF_000412655.1 Myotis brandtii
CCCAGCTTGCACTGAGTCTGTGTCTTCACTCAAAAGCTATGAAAATTGTACCTGCACAAAGGACAAATGACCAACTCAAACTCTCTCTGTGTTGATTTATTTCTCTAAGCAGATGCCACTCCTGTAATGCCCGAGTGTTCCACTCACTCACTCACTCACTCACTCACTCACAACTCCTCTAAAGTTTCAGACTTTTGCAACTAG
>NW_005207763.1:0-204 GCF_000412655.1 Myotis brandtii
ATACTGCAGGCAGGGAAGGACAGTGCGAGCCACCAGCCAGGATCTCCGTGTGCCGCCTAAGCCCCGCCCCCAGCTGGTACCCCCGTGTGCTGCCTAAGCCCTGTGCCCAGCCGGGACCCCCGTGTGCTGCCTAAGCCCTGCCGCTAGCTGGGACCCCATGGCGATCCGAGAGCAGGAAAGTGCTGCCTGGAGGCAGCACCCAGC
>NW_005207764.1:0-204 GCF_000412655.1 Myotis brandtii
CTATGACTGATAGAAAGGTAAGTACTCAGTGAGTCTTTTATTTTCCAAAAATAATTTATTTTATTTTATTTTTCAATTACAGTTGGCCATTTAATGTTACTTTATATTAGTTTCAGGTGTACAGCCTAGTAGTTAGGCAATGATATAATATACAAAGTGATCCTCCCGATAATTCACGTACTCAGCTGACACCATACATAATTA
>NW_005207765.1:0-204 GCF_000412655.1 Myotis brandtii
AACAATATGCATTGAGAATCGGGAAATACAGTGTTTTGGAGCTCAGATTTGCCTTCAGTTCTAGCTTTGTTCTCCACTGCCCAGTTTGACATAAGTTTTTATTTACTCAAACTTGTTAATCTTTGCTTTCAACTACTTTTATTACTTCAAATCTGAGAAAGTTATGCTTTCTCTACAGATCTAATAATATTCTGTGCTATTTTT
>NW_005207766.1:0-204 GCF_000412655.1 Myotis brandtii
TCTAAGACAAATGGGTTTTCTAGAATTAAGTGAAGACTGAGTGCTTTGGTTGTTAAAATAAATGTGAGGGGAGAAGTAGGTGGTGTATTCCCAGGTTCTCCATGTGGAAGGCAGTTGCAAATATGGGCCTGCATTTGGAGGAGAGGTTGAGACGGGAAGAAGAGACCGGGCTGTCATTTCAAGGACAGACTACAGCAGTGATGG
>NW_005207767.1:0-204 GCF_000412655.1 Myotis brandtii
GGGTAGCTGAGTTTGTAAAGCATCGTCCCCATAAGCCAAGATTGCTGGTTCCATCCCCGGTCAGGGCGCATACAAGAATCAAATGAAATGGTGATGGAAAAAGACATGACTTGGGTGATAAACACACAATACAATTGCACACCTTAAATCTATAAAATTTTATTAATGAATATAACCCAAGTAAATTCAATAAAAAATAGAAAA
>NW_005207768.1:0-204 GCF_000412655.1 Myotis brandtii
GCAGTTTCTCCAGAGTGGGGATGTTCTCCAGGTGTCCCCGGATGGCCTTGTGCATCATGGTGTTCTTTTTATTATTATTTTTTTATTAAATATTTATTGTTCAGAATGTTACAGTTGTTCCTCTTTTTCCCCCCCATAGCTCCACCCGGTTCGCACCCCACCCTCCGCCCTCATCCCCTCCCCACTGTCCTCATCCATAGGTGC
>NW_005207769.1:0-204 GCF_000412655.1 Myotis brandtii
CTATCCCTCTCCCTTCCTCTCTGTAAAAAAAAAAAAGTTAATAAAATATATTTTTAAAAAAAGATAGTATATTGTTCACATTATCCTGCACTTTGGTTTTCCTTCCTGATAATTTCCCTTATAAATATTTCCATATAAATTCATAGTGAGTTTCACCATTCTTTCTATTTTTTAGACATATATTATTTTTTAAAATATGTTTTT
>NW_005207770.1:0-204 GCF_000412655.1 Myotis brandtii
CAGCAGTTTTTCCAAAGGAGGGATTACTATGCTTCAGAATCACCTGAAAAATAACTTAAGACAATCATAATAAAGATGCTCATCATGTTCAGAAAAACAATGCATTAACAAAATGATAATTTCAACAAAGAGATAGAAAATACTTTTTTAAAGGCCCAAAAAGAAATTTTGGATCTCAAGGATACAATAACTGCATTGATAAGT
>NW_005207771.1:0-204 GCF_000412655.1 Myotis brandtii
GGCCACCTGCATGCTCAGCCCCTCTCCCTGCGGGGCCAGCGGCTCTGCCGCTGACTGTCTTCTGGACTGGTTAGACGACCGAGCCCTTGCTGAGTGTATGTGAAAAGGAAAATGGGGGGCGGGGGGCTTGCAACCTAGTTCAGTGTCTGGTTGAAACTGTAGACTTCCATATGAAAACATGCCCAAAGTCACTAATCATCCAAG
>NW_005207772.1:0-204 GCF_000412655.1 Myotis brandtii
TCAGGTGGTCATAATAATCTGGCCACTCATTGTATATGTGTGTGTATATGCATATATAAGTACATATACTGTATATACACACTAGTATATATATACATAGTATATATATATGTGTATATATATACACTAATATATATATATATATATAGTATAACTCTGTTGTAAACATATTTATTTATTTATTTATTTACTTACTTACTTACT
>NW_005207773.1:0-204 GCF_000412655.1 Myotis brandtii
TGGTCCATAGGTCGAGGCTCAGTCATTGAGCCATGCCGGCTGGTCCCTACAGAGTTATTTTAAATCTACCCACTTCCCTCCATCCTGAATTACTTCACTCTGAATTCAAATAATTTCATCTGTTATCTGGAGCAGGCCTCTAACTAACCACCTAACTCTTCCAGTCTTACCATATTATAACCCACTCTCACCCAGGATGATCTT
>NW_005207774.1:0-204 GCF_000412655.1 Myotis brandtii
CTATAGTCCCAGGAGATACTATTCCATGATGAATCCTATAATTGTTTTGGGCAACATGAAAGTATATTGTATTGTAATCTTGTGCAAAATAAATACGTTAAATGTAAACTTTTAAAATACAGAATATCTGTGATACTATATTGGAATTTTCCCATTTTTCTATGCTAAAAAATATTAAAAAGAAATAAAAACAAACAAAAGCAA
>NW_005207775.1:0-204 GCF_000412655.1 Myotis brandtii
GCACACAGCGCTGGAGGAACGGGTTTTATTGGACAACTCAAAATATATACAACGTTCAGTTACAAACAATTGGACCAGAGTCGAAAACCAACCAGTTTTCCAAGGCCATTGTTCGTCACAGTTGGCTGCACTATGGGGGTGGGCATTCTCACCGGTTTTGCTCAAGACATAGCCGTACGGTGTGGTTCCCATCACATGATGCGG
>NW_005207776.1:0-204 GCF_000412655.1 Myotis brandtii
TCAGAAGACCCCAGTTGTCTATGGTTTTCCCTGCTCCTTCCTCTGCCCCAGTAGCCACCACAAGCAGAGTTCATTTCCTGGGTCCCTGCAGAATCTCATTAAAACGTTTGATGTTAGCACTTTCCACATGACACCACTATGACTGGGTTCTTCCACCAAATGGTGGGACCCCTGAGGAGAGGGGCTCTGTTCATCTTTCACCCC
>NW_005207777.1:0-204 GCF_000412655.1 Myotis brandtii
ATATGTGAGAATTTCTTTAAAATACTCCACTGGTAGAGGTAAAGTGTGGGGGTAGTGCCAGCAATAGGTAATGAAACAAAATTGCGAAATGCTGATAGTTATCAAAATGACTGATGGGCATATGCAGTTTCACCTGTATGTTTGAACATTTTCATATTAAAATGTATTCTAAAAAGATAATAATTCACTTTCCAACCAGAAATA
>NW_005207778.1:0-204 GCF_000412655.1 Myotis brandtii
GGTTCTGTCGCCGGGTGAGTGGGATTCTGGCTTGGAGTCTGCAGCCCCGGGAGGCGCTGGTTGGGAGGGACGTGTGCCGGGGCTGCTGTGAGCTGCACAGTGGCCCTCACCCCTGAACAACAGAGTTGGCTACGGGCGGGCGAGAGCAATGCCAGTGTGCTGAGCTAGGGTACCAACAGTTCATTTCTAAGGTACATTGTGGAT
>NW_005207779.1:0-204 GCF_000412655.1 Myotis brandtii
TTGATAATGGCTGTGGAAGGCAGGCAGTGGAAGTCTACAGACCTATGCCATATACATACTTACATTATCATTAAGTTACAACTTGCCTGAATGGATTGTTGTCATTCATAACCAGTCAATTAATACACTGTGAGTATATGTTTCATTCATACACCATAAGTACAATAAATTGGGGCAGGGGGAGAAGAGTGTAACTTACAAAAA
>NW_005207780.1:0-204 GCF_000412655.1 Myotis brandtii
GGGAGGGGCCACGGGAGGTTGGCCGGCTGGCCCTACTCCTGATCAGGCCGGTTTGCTGGCAAGTGGGCATCATAGCAACTGGTTCTGGTCGTTATGGTGTTTCTGTTGCTAGCTTTTTATATATATAGATTGACTATTTCCTTTGAAAAACTTTACATACCCGTGACTATATATATATATTTTTTTAATATATTTTATTGATTT
>NW_005207781.1:0-204 GCF_000412655.1 Myotis brandtii
CAGAAGAGGCTGAAACAAATTAATCACATAATTCATTGAAAGTCTCTACTCTCTGTGTGCAAATAGCATAATCACATCCACTCATTTTATTTTGACTAAAACAATCCACATGATGAAGCCCAGTAATAGGCGTGGGAAAGTATACTCTAATACCATGTATCAGGAGGATGGGCAAGTCACATACCAGTATAAGTGTAAGCCAAG
>NW_005207782.1:0-204 GCF_000412655.1 Myotis brandtii
TGGGTTCCATCCCAGACCTTCTAAAGCAGAAGTACATTTGAACAAGATGCCCTAGTGATCTGTATGCACTGGCATAAAACACAACACCACCCCTGTGTTCATGGGGCTTACAGGCTAGGAGAGGAGACGAAATATTCAAATAACTGTAACTCAAGGCCTCACACAGAATGGACGATGTGGCTACGAGAGTTTGGGCAAAGATCT
>NW_005207783.1:0-204 GCF_000412655.1 Myotis brandtii
TCTGGCCACCATAGGAGGAGTTTATTATAAAAATTCATGAGGTCTGGTGCTATCTGATGGCCAGGGTGGGGAGGCGGAGGCGGGGGACAATTGCTTTCCTTCTCACTCTCTTGTAGCCCTGGGATCTCTATGGCATTTCTGCCTTTCTTTACATGCCCCCCCCCCACATTTATTTTTGTGCACTGGCTACTCTGCTCTATATCT
>NW_005207784.1:0-204 GCF_000412655.1 Myotis brandtii
AAGAATGCTGAGAATCTCTCCCACCAGCCCACTACCAACGTGCCTCCTGCCTCACCCCTCCCAGGGATGGGAAAGAGCAGGGTCTGGCCTGAAGTCACCACGCAAGTGAGTGGACGGACTCAGTCACCTGACTCGTATCCAATACACGCCTGATTGGTCTGCCTTCCCTCTAACACTCCCTAAGAATGCTACCACCCAACCCTG
>NW_005207785.1:0-204 GCF_000412655.1 Myotis brandtii
TAGCACATACCACATGGACACGCCAGGGCAGACAGGAGCTGGGGGACCCGGCTATAGCACGAACGCCACATAGCAGGGGAGGAGGCACCACAGCCCTGGCTGCACTAAGCTGGTCACAGGGTGAGGTGACACCGTGGGGACTTGGGGGGGTTCTGGGGCTCGCAGCTGCAGGGGTCTCATGGGTCCGCCTCCATGAATTTCTCC
>NW_005207786.1:0-204 GCF_000412655.1 Myotis brandtii
AACTCATCAGGAAGATGGGCGACACCTGCCTCACCTCTGCAGGCTGCTGGCCGGGCTGGGCTGGCCAGTGCCTCTTCGAAAGGCTCCCCCCACCCAAGCACGACCCGGAGCCTGTGGGCCCCAGAGGCTTTGAGGGGCCCCCTGCGTCCCCCCGTGTCTGGCTTTTGCGTGAGCCTCTCCCCGAAACTCCTGGCCATTCTTTAA
>NW_005207787.1:0-204 GCF_000412655.1 Myotis brandtii
ATGTATTTGTCTTGAACTGCCAAGTCCTTGTTTTGAGCCCCATAACCCTAGAATTCATATAAAAAGTTCGGAAGTCATGCCCTACTTCTCAGCAAGGCTTAATAACAGTGATCTTCAGTATAATATCATAATACTAGGTCATCATTATTTGGATAATATACTCTATACTATTAAAAATTATCCCAAATAATTGAAACTAAACTA
>NW_005207788.1:0-204 GCF_000412655.1 Myotis brandtii
GGCCTAACCTCTCCTTGCCTCAGTTTCTTCATCTGTACGATGGGGCTAATTAAAGCTGAGGGTTATTATGAGGATTAAACAAGGGAAAGCACTTGTGCCCAAGCCTGGCCAAGGGAGACCCCTGGCATGTTTGTTGAATAATCTCACGTGTGGGTCGGCGACTCACAGCTGTCAGAGAGCTGTGACACTGAGGGTGGAGGGGCG
>NW_005207789.1:0-204 GCF_000412655.1 Myotis brandtii
CATGCCCGCGGCACCTTGCTGTAGGAGATGGAGTCGAACATCTCGCTGATCTGGGCCGGCGTGTTGACCTCCTCGGCTGGGGTGCACAGCGGGTGGGAGGAGGCCAGGGCGTCCACCGCCATGACACGGTACAGTTCGTTCTGCACGATGATGTCTTTCTGCAAAGCCCCAACCGCCATCAGGAGACCGTCCTGGGAGGGGTGA
>NW_005207790.1:0-204 GCF_000412655.1 Myotis brandtii
TTAAAACAGATGTTTATAATATAATTCTTAGAGGTAGTTTTTTTATATGAAATAAAGAATGGAAGAATTTTATGATAATTTACCTCTAGTAAGAATCAAAGCTTGAAGCCATCTCTCTCTTTTTTTAAAGGAAATTATATTTTAATTAGGTCAAAAAGCCAGAAAATTTAACAGTAGTAAAATTCCTTGAAAACATATTAATAA
>NW_005207791.1:0-204 GCF_000412655.1 Myotis brandtii
ATTTTTAAAAAATAATAAATTACATTTATATTTTTAAAGAGCTCTCATTCCTTAAAGTTCTATCTTCTTATCATCAAGGACTATAAAGGCCTGATTAATGAGAAGGCTAGTATGTAAGGTATCATCTACACTAATAAAAGATCAAGATGCTAATTGACTGTACCTTCGCTAAGCCCACCAGCCAATCAGAAGAGTATGCAAATT
>NW_005207792.1:0-204 GCF_000412655.1 Myotis brandtii
CAGTCAGCATGCCATGCAGATGCGGCCACGTCCACGTACACCGCCTCCAACCAGCTCTCCTCGGAGGCGGCGCTGGGCCCTGGGGCTCAGCTGGTCTTCCCCGCCCGGAGGGGCATCTGTGGGGCCATGAAAGGCCTCCTGGAAGGAAGAGGAATGTTGAGACATCGCAGGCTGCAATTCCAGTGCAGAGTTAGATTCTCAGGC
>NW_005207793.1:0-204 GCF_000412655.1 Myotis brandtii
TTCTGTTTCTAAATTGATTTTAGAGTGGGAAGAATGGGGAGTGAGAGAGAAACATCGATGTGATGTGAGAGAGGTACCTTGATCCATTGTTTCCCATTCACTTCCCGACTGGAGATTAAACTCACACCTAGGTATGTGATCTGACTGGGAATCGAACTTGTAACCTTCTGGTGCATGGACAGAGATTGTTTCTTTAGTTTTCTC
>NW_005207794.1:0-204 GCF_000412655.1 Myotis brandtii
AAAAAGCTGGCCTTGGTGCACAATTTGGTTCTTTCCATGCACACCCAGGCCCAACAGAGGCAACCATAAGCTGCGGATTGCTTGGTAGTTCCAAACAGGTAGGCCAGAGCCAGTCATAAGAGCATCTGACATTGACCTGCAGCACTGTCCCTCCCAAGAAGCCCCAAAATCAAAACACTTAGTGGCAAGTGTCAGATGACATAT
>NW_005207795.1:0-204 GCF_000412655.1 Myotis brandtii
ACCTGCTGCTGGCACTGGCCCCGCTCACACCCGCTGCCGATGCCCGGCACCAGCCCTGATTGCTCCATGCCATCAGCAGGTGTGAGCGGGGCTGGCACTATCAGCACGTGGGAATGGCGACAGTGGGAGCGGAGCTGCCAGCAGACAGGGGACTAGGGGCCGCAGCGGGAAGGGCCAGGCAGGGGCATGGAGGATGGGCTGAGA
>NW_005207796.1:0-204 GCF_000412655.1 Myotis brandtii
AGGAAAACACAAGTGAGAGGCAGGGCCACTGGGGCTAAGTCCTTCAGAAGGTATCACGTACCCTGGAGTCTATGTGACGATGAGAAACCCCAAACTGAGAAGTGAATGAGCATTCGTAACCCCGGTCTGCTTTGGGCCCTGAGAGGATCTGTTTCAACCGGAAAGATGTAAAGAGATATTTTCACTGTCTCTATTTCCAGAGCA
>NW_005207797.1:0-204 GCF_000412655.1 Myotis brandtii
CTGAGAAGGCAGCTACAGGCTGCTGAAGCATTTCACCCGGTCAAGCTGAGCTCCTTGTGGTCTTAAGGAGCTGGCCACTTTTGAGCTCTCCTGAGAAGTGTTCGCTGGTGTGGTGTCTGTCTCACAGGCATCCTTTGCAAGCTGGAAGCATGCACCATCAGGAAGGACTCTGGATAAGAGCAGCAGAAATTACTTCTCACCCAT
>NW_005207798.1:0-204 GCF_000412655.1 Myotis brandtii
ACAGTGTAGCTCTGGCCACACGCACTGGTGCACGACCGCCAGCATCTAGCCTATTCCTGTTGATGTCATTGTTCCGTAAAGTGCTCAGGGAGGAGGGTCTGGCATGCCCCGCGGCCCTCGCTCCGGTGCAATTCAATTTCGTCAGCCATCAGCCATCCACACGGTGCAAATGGAACACGAGGAGAGAACCCGGTCCAACCGCCT
>NW_005207799.1:0-204 GCF_000412655.1 Myotis brandtii
GGGCGGGCTCTCACCGGCCCTCTGGGAGCTCCCAGGCGCTGTGAGGCCACAGAGCCAGATGGAGGGTCAGTGGGTCCCTTGGAATCCACGTTGCCCACGCGCACGGAGAGCTGGTCACACACCTGGCATTGGACATGGCTGTGACCATCTGTCCCGGTCACCGTCATTACCGCTGCTGGTGTTGGGGTGCAGGGAGGTACCCAG
>NW_005207800.1:0-204 GCF_000412655.1 Myotis brandtii
TCTCCCTTCCAGGGTGAACGGCTCCCTCGCGGAGATCCTGCAGGTGGACCTGGGGGTGGACAACAGCAGCGACCTGGCCGGGGCCCAGCCCGTCACGTGGCAGGTGGAGTACCCGGCGGAGGACGCGGCGGGCGAGCTCGTGGTCTCGGAGATCTTCGTCAGCCAGACCAGCTTCGTGGGCATCGTCCCCCTCGCGATGGTGAG
>NW_005207801.1:0-204 GCF_000412655.1 Myotis brandtii
TATGGTAGAATCAGGAGGTTGGGCTTACTGGATTTCCCATGAGGGGAGATGCCCTTCAAACATCAGGGAAGATGGCGGGTGTGTTTATCCACCAGGAGCCACAGTGTGAGTCTGCCACAGGTTTTTCCCTGACCCCCGCGGGTGGAGCACCTAATAGTCAGACAGGAGGAGCCCGCAGAACCCAGAGGCTGGGTCTGCAGGAAG
>NW_005207802.1:0-204 GCF_000412655.1 Myotis brandtii
CCTTAGAGATCCAAGAGCCAATGTACCCAGTGGTCAGTTACTATCCACCCCACAACTACAGAACTCTGTAACTACAGTGGTCAGTTACTGCCCACCCCAGTGGTCAGTAAATGACCACTGACCATTGAATCCTTTAATGGCATAAAACAAAGGATTCACACAGAACCCCATCCAGATTACAACTCCTCAGATACATAAGGGACA
>NW_005207803.1:0-204 GCF_000412655.1 Myotis brandtii
ATTACCATGTTTGTCTATTATTAGATAGGATTGTTTACTCATGTCTTTCTTATTTATATCAGTCTTTCAGACTTTGAGAAGCATTATTAATCTTTGCATTGCAACACAAACTTTATGTATCACATTCTTCTTCTGCTCTTGCACAGAGCCCATCTATTCTGGATCAGCTCTCCACTGTCAAACCTGGATGAAGGATCACACTGC
>NW_005207804.1:0-204 GCF_000412655.1 Myotis brandtii
CCCCCTGTCCACCCCTCTATCTACCATGTGTCCTCAACTACCCAGTAAGATAGATATTATTATTATTCCCCTTTTATAGATGAAAAATGGAAGCTCAGAGGGTTAAGAACTGGGCCCCAGGAGCACCGAGTCAGTGGTGTGCTGGGATCTCAACGCCATGTGTGCTTCTTCTTTTTTAAAAAAATATCTTTTTATTGATTTCAG
>NW_005207805.1:0-204 GCF_000412655.1 Myotis brandtii
ATAGACCTACAGGAAATTGCAAAAATAATACATAGAGCCCCATGTACCCTTCACCCAGCTTCCCTCAATGGTGACATTTTACATATTAGTAGTATACATCAAAACCGGGAAATTAGCATTGGTACAATGCCATTAACTAAGTTTACAGACCTTATTCCATTTTAAAATCCTTTTCTGAAGTAGGCAGGACACAAAATAATTTCC
>NW_005207806.1:0-204 GCF_000412655.1 Myotis brandtii
CTCTGAATTACTTTGTGAACTTGGGTAAGAGACTTAATTATCTGTAACCTAGGTTTTCCTGGCCATTAAATTAGGACAGAGGATGGGTTTAGAAAGGATGGATGCTCCTATTCAAAGGAAATGAACTGCTGTGTTTGGGGAAGGCTATGTTTTACTTTTTCCTGAGTACTAAAGCTCAAGTAGATATGATTATATTAAAAACTT
>NW_005207807.1:0-204 GCF_000412655.1 Myotis brandtii
AGCACAGGCAATGTCCGTGGTCCTTTCCTGATGACTCAGGAGGGCAGTGTTCCAGGTCAGATGTGCCTGGAAGCACTTCACAAGTTGACCGCACTTGGGGGTCAGCATGGTTGGTTCTCAGCTTTATAGATTCAGAAAACTTTATGAATTTATCCTTTTGGTTCACCGGGAGCTATCACGGTTGCAAAGTAGAGTCACACTGTA
>NW_005207808.1:0-204 GCF_000412655.1 Myotis brandtii
GGGGAATCTGGTTTCTGCGGGGAAGTGACTCAGTGGCTTGAGGCCCCACAGATAATTATTCACTTCCAATCCCGGTAATTAAAGGCCCTAATGGCTCCACAGAGGACGGACAACCTAGTTAGTCCAGCGGTCTCCGCCTCTGCTCGGGTTCAGCACGGGGCGCACGAACTTCCCGGGCTCGAGCTTGGCCAGAATCCCAGGCTG
>NW_005207809.1:0-204 GCF_000412655.1 Myotis brandtii
CATATGCCCTGACTGGGAATCGAACCACAACCTCCTAGTTCATAGGTCAATGCTCAAACATTGAGCCATGCTAGCTGGGCAACTATATACCTTTTTTTTTTTTAATTTAAAATTTCCTTCAAAACTTTTGACATAATTTTCCTTATTTTTAATCTTTTTTTAATGTGTTATATATTATGATCAAATTTTCCAATGATTTGATGA
>NW_005207810.1:0-204 GCF_000412655.1 Myotis brandtii
GAGGTTAAGGCGCTTGTCAAAAGTCATGCTGCTCCTATGATGTAAAATGTGGCGTATTCCCTGGCGTCTGGCTGCAGCAGCTCTTACCCATAACCACTCTGTTCTACTGCATTTGTGCTTAATAACTAATCGGATATGCTTAAATACCATGATTTAATGTGAAGGAAAAAGGCACGAGCATATCAACAAATGCATAAGTGAGAT
>NW_005207811.1:0-204 GCF_000412655.1 Myotis brandtii
CTATCATGTTCTCAAGAATGAAGATGGGGCAGGGCAGACACAGGGGTTTGAAGGAATCAGGCTTCCAGAGCAAGACCAAGGGCAAGCAGGTTGGGAGGAGAAAGCCAATGTCAAATGTCTCCTCTGCCTGACCTGGCTGTGACAGAGGGACTGCACTCCCTTGCCCGATGGGAAATAGCCTTCGGGGTACGTCTCCAAGGATCA
>NW_005207812.1:0-204 GCF_000412655.1 Myotis brandtii
AAGGATGCAGGGTGGGACAGCTGGAGACCCCCAGAGGCACCTGCAAAGGACAAGTCAAGGCGCAGGAAGAGACCATGAGTGAGAGGGCCGACGGAAGCCCATGGAAGGACCTTCCTGGGAGCTGACGCGCAACAGGGTCAGGCGCTGCATGGAAGCCTGTCCCCCGTTCAGCAGTGAGGAGGCGGGTCATGGAAACGTTGCAAG
>NW_005207813.1:0-204 GCF_000412655.1 Myotis brandtii
AGAGAGACACATTGATTGGTTGCCTTCTGCATGCGCCTAGAGCTGAACTGGGGATTGAGCCTGCAACCGAGATACGAGTCCTTGATGTGATTTGAACCCAGGACCCTTCATTTTGTAGGTCGACACTCTAACCACTGAGCACAACCAGCTAGGGCTATAATCACAGCATTTTAAATGGGAAAGGCAATTTACTGTTATTGGGTA
>NW_005207814.1:0-204 GCF_000412655.1 Myotis brandtii
CTGAAAGTACTGTTACTCTCAGCTCAAATCATGCCCTCCAGGGCAAGTGAATTCCAACTTTAAGCAAATCCTATAAGAACTGCCTGATTTTCACAAAACTAATTAGAAAGTGAATCTTTCAAAAGGCTCGTCATAGATTTATTTAACATAGACTTCATTAAAGTATATTTTGCCCTAGCCGGTTTTGCTCAGTGGATAGAACGT
>NW_005207815.1:0-204 GCF_000412655.1 Myotis brandtii
ATACATGTGGCTAGTGGCTACCGCACTGGCCACACCAAAGGTTTCTGGGAGGGGACATAACAAGTTAGGAGGAAGCAGGATTAGGTTTTATGTCATTTGACTGGAATCCAGTTTATCCCACTCCAGGAAACTCACTCACTCATGAATGTTTCACACACAGGTAACTAAAAACAGTAACAAAACTTTACATTCACTTTCTATTTG
>NW_005207816.1:0-204 GCF_000412655.1 Myotis brandtii
ACATCTGCAGTATAATGGCATTCTCGAGTTAGCAACAAGCATCATCTTGGGTTTATTTGTGGGATGCCACATTCTTATTTGGGGGTTAATTCAGAATCTATGTCCCCAGAGTGAAGATACAGTTGGGTAACAGAAATGAACCAATATGTATTAAGTTCCCAATTTCCAAATGTCCAGTGCAACCTCTGATGCTGCAGCACCTAA
>NW_005207817.1:0-204 GCF_000412655.1 Myotis brandtii
CATCTATAGAGATAGAAAGTAGATTAGTGGTTACTTAAGTCAGGGATGGATAGGGGGTACAAATAAGAGGACGGGAGTGATAGCTAAAGGATACAAGGTTTCTTCTTGAGGTGATGCAAATGTTCTAAAATTGGCTGTGATGGTTACCCATATCTGTGAATATACTAAAAAATAAACACTGAATTTCACATGGGTAAATTGCAT
>NW_005207818.1:0-204 GCF_000412655.1 Myotis brandtii
ATTAGGAGAAAATATGGTAGTCAAATGGGAAAATCTTTTCACTTTCTTGAAAGTGTTCCTTGATGCACAAAAGTTTTTAATATTGATGAAGTCTAATTTATGTTTTTGTTGTTATTGGGCTCTTAGTGTCCTACCTTTTTTGAAAGTATATCTGTAGGAAGAATTTCTTAAAATGGAAATTACCACTTAATTTTTTTTTTTTTT
>NW_005207819.1:0-204 GCF_000412655.1 Myotis brandtii
TTCCGGAAAGAACTTTCATTGTGCTTTGCTTGTGGGGGGATTTGGGAGCAAGAAAGAGAAAATGTATCAAGTCCAATAGTTTCACTTCTTACTTCTCTGAAGCTTCCGTTCTCAGTGTAACTGGAAGTGGAGTCGGGTGGCGTGTATCTCGGCCTTGCTCTCGCAGGCAGCTGTGCTCCAGCATCGCACCCAGAATTGACTTCC
>NW_005207820.1:0-204 GCF_000412655.1 Myotis brandtii
AGAAATATGACAGCAGGGAATAAAACAAATTTAGTTCTGATAATTCTCAAATGTGGTCCCAGGACCAGTAGCATTAGCATTATCTGAGAACTTGTCAGTAAAGCAAACTCAGAGGTCCACCCTGACCACTGAATTTACCAGTAGTGTTAACAAAAAGCCTTGCTGTATAGCATTTAAGGGTTTCTGATTTCTCCGAAATATATT
>NW_005207821.1:0-204 GCF_000412655.1 Myotis brandtii
GGGGAGACAGAGAGGATGAATTCAAATAGCATGGAAATAGAATCAAAAGAAATTCTTCAGGATTATATGTGCTGGGTGAAAGAGAACAAGAAATCAAGAAAGATTTTGAGGTTTCTGGGTCGAACAACACAGGTCTTGCTGAAGTGGCTACGAATAGACAGGCAAATTTAGGGAAAGGGAGCCCAAGAATTCAGTTCTGAACAT
>NW_005207822.1:0-204 GCF_000412655.1 Myotis brandtii
AAACAGTGAAAGTACAAACTTTATATGGCTAGCTAGAATATTTTCTATAATTTAGCTTCAAGTACCCACTTTTAAGGTATGGCAAATCAGAGCTGTATAGAAAAGCATTTCTTGTATCATTTACAATTTTTGGAATTGTTGGAGAAGTACTAGTAAAAAACACTTCAAAAAAAGCAAAGTTTTCTTAGTATTAAATTCTAAAAG
>NW_005207823.1:0-204 GCF_000412655.1 Myotis brandtii
GTATTAGTTGTCAGCCTAGCTTTGACATAGCAAGAGATACCCCTCTCCTGGGTTGTCCAGTTCCTCATTACCCTTGGGGACTTAGGAGCCTAGAAATCTTCCCCCTCAGCTTTCCCTCACAAGAACCCATCCTCATATTCCTTCACAAGGGTCCTGGATCATCCAAATCCTTCACAAAGACTAGTGTCCTTCACAAATGTTCCC
>NW_005207824.1:0-204 GCF_000412655.1 Myotis brandtii
TGTGTCAATCACTATGCTAGATTCTAGGGATGCTACTTTGAACAGAGCAGACATGGTCCTATCCTTACAGTGTTCACGTTTACCAGCAGCCAGCTTCAAAAGTTTGAGTGGTCCCCTTGATTTTTCTCAGGGTGTTCAACAACTGAGCAAAACCGGTATTGTTTCCAATAAAATTGTAATAAATGAAAAGAGACTTAGAAAGCT
>NW_005207825.1:0-204 GCF_000412655.1 Myotis brandtii
TTTCAAACTCTGAATTCCTTCTTCTAGTTCCCGTAAAATGAATCCAAACACAAAAGGAAATGCTTTTCTAGAGATCCTGTGGGAGTGACTGAGACTGGAGTTACCTTGCACAGCCACAGCCTAAAGCTCCTCATTATATTCCAACCTCTACTCTCAGCTCTTGCAGCACCACTGTGCAAGTCCTTGTCATTTGTAACATGAAAA
>NW_005207826.1:0-204 GCF_000412655.1 Myotis brandtii
ATATTATGCAGTCATTAAAATGTTTATGAAGATCTATGAACAGAGTTATAATATAACTAGTCATATTAACCCAAGTTCCATCCCCATCAATCACTGAATCAATGCATTTATTGGCTCAAGAAGAAGATAAATATAACAGATATGTATATTTATGAATGAAATTCTAAACTTAAGTCAAAAAGCTTTAGGTTTGTAAGAGCTGAA
>NW_005207827.1:0-204 GCF_000412655.1 Myotis brandtii
ATCCACAATGGCTGTGCCATGCACTGCATTCTCAGAGTTGTAGCACAAGGGTTACTTCTAAAGCAGCTTTGGTGCAGATTGTGAGGAATTTGCAGGATTAGCGGGATGATGATAAGTGTCCAGATCCTGTCTCCTACGTTCCGGACTTGCTGTGTCTCAGACTGTCACTGGGGCTGTACCAACAATTTGATGCTATGAGCATCC
>NW_005207828.1:0-204 GCF_000412655.1 Myotis brandtii
CCGGTCGGGGCACATGGAGGCAACCCATTGATGTCTGACTGTCTGTCTGTCTCTCTCTCTCTCATCTCCCCCCTCTGAAAACATATCCTCTGGTGAACATTAAAAGAAAGAAAGTTCTCGTACGTGCCTTTAAGAAGCCACACCACACATTTCTTGCTGTTGACACAGGAAGTGGCTGGAGAAGCTCGCTCCTCTTTCTGGAAG
>NW_005207829.1:0-204 GCF_000412655.1 Myotis brandtii
GGGCCCCCACCACCCTGATCGGCCTGCAGCCCCTCCCCCCAGGCAGCTCCGCCCCCGATCAGCCACCCACACACACATCAATCAGGGGTGGGGCCCAACAGCCAATCACCCACGGCCCCTCCCAGCCACCGGCCCGGCCCTGATCGCCCCAATCATGGGCGGGCCAGCGGCCAACCTCCCACCATCTCCTCCTCCCAACAGGCC
>NW_005207830.1:0-204 GCF_000412655.1 Myotis brandtii
GAGCAAGGGGCCAGGATCATTCTTCGCCTGTTAGTGACGAGGAGGCCGACGTTCAGAAAGGCACGTCCCCCCTAGGTTGCCCCCCAGTGAGCGTTCACCCCGCCAGTCCTGGGCCTTCATCGTGCCCCGCATCGCCAGCATGCCCACCGGTGCCCTGCAGGACCAGGGCGTGTGGGCAGCAGGCACAGCCCCTCCGCCTGGCCC
>NW_005207831.1:0-204 GCF_000412655.1 Myotis brandtii
GAAATGGGTCATGGAACGACAGTCACAGGGCTGAGGCAGCAGGCAGAGCACAGTCCCTGGAGCTCCTCACAGTTCTCAGCCTGAGGACGGCACTGGGGGTGGGAGGTGGAGCAGAGAAGTGGAGGGGCCAGGAACGAAGCAGGAGCTGGCCAGGGAGAGCAGAGGAGGCAGGAGGCTCTCATCAGGGTTTTTGTGAATGGGAGG
>NW_005207832.1:0-204 GCF_000412655.1 Myotis brandtii
TCTGTGTGATGATGGACATGTGTGACCTTTTCTTTTCCACAACATATATCTAGGCCTGGCAGGGAGTGCAAGGCCTTTAACCAAGTGTCTGGAACAGCTTTTGCCTTTCTTGTTATCTAAATACTGAAATATTTCCTAGAGGGTATTGGATGCATTTCCGAAAAGTGATATATCTATAGTTTCTAATCATTTACTCCTTGAATA
>NW_005207833.1:0-204 GCF_000412655.1 Myotis brandtii
GGTCAGGCTGGGTTAGCAGCCTCAGATTGTAAAACTTGAACATTATCCCATGAAAGAGGGGTTTTTCAAGGATGTAACTTAGATTTTTTAAAAACCTCTGTGTTGAAAAAGATAGCATTTTCCAATGGAATTAATATTAAGTTGAGGTGAAGCAAGTAACCAGTGGTTAATAGTCTATTTTCTTTGAAATAATCAGTGTGTTTT
>NW_005207834.1:0-204 GCF_000412655.1 Myotis brandtii
ATTAGTTTCCATTTACTGGTAACATTGATTTATGTTCATTAGTTTTAAATCAACTTTATTGATGTATAATTCACATGCAGTAAAATGCAGATATTGTAAAGATACTGTTTAAGAAGTTTAGACAGATATATACCCCTATGCAACTATTATACAATTATGATATAGAAATTTGCATCATTTCCCTCAAATTTTCTGGTGCCCTTT
>NW_005207835.1:0-204 GCF_000412655.1 Myotis brandtii
GGTGATGACTGGAATGCACCCCACATTCTAAAGAGAGGCAGAGCCAGGTTGGGAGAAGACGTGTGCACACAGATCACAGAAATCCTGATGAGGAGGGAAGGCTGGAGGGACAGCAGTAAATCCAGCCTGTCGAGGTCAGGGAAGCTGAGTTTCCACGAATAAATAGTTGACCAGAGACAGACCTTCGAAATCAATGTCCTCAGG
>NW_005207836.1:0-204 GCF_000412655.1 Myotis brandtii
CATTTACATGTGGAATTTCCCTTACCAACAAGCTCCTCCTACCAGGTGCAGCAGGCAGGATCGGGTTATGTATCCCCCTCACCTCGCCTCAGGTTCCCTCAGAGTCCAAACACCTGTGCTCACACAGCTATTTAGGTAGCACTCTCCTCCAGGCTCCTCGGTAACCAAGGCTGGTCCTGGATAACAGAACTGATCTCAACTCTC
>NW_005207837.1:0-204 GCF_000412655.1 Myotis brandtii
AAAATGATGGCACCCCCATTGACCTGAGGTCTTGAGTGACTATGCGGAGAAGATCCACTTTCCACCTCAACCTCCCACTGGCTCACATTGGATATGTAGACTGAGAAATAAGCCTTGCTGGATTGACATTAAATATGCTATCATATTACCTGTCCTTTTCTAGTATAACTAGAGGCCCAGTGCAGGAAATTTGTGCACAGGTAG
>NW_005207838.1:0-204 GCF_000412655.1 Myotis brandtii
TGGTCGCTATGATGTGCACTGTCCCCCAAGAGGGAGGGAAACAGCAGCGGCGATCAGGGGGCGGGGTTGGCCAGCGGGCAGTGCCAGGCCACCATCTAAGGCAGGGACCAGTGGGGGCCCCCTGATCTCCATGCCTGCTGATGGCCCTGAACGCCAGCCAGGCCTATGGGCCCTACCCTATATATTGGGAACAGTCTCTTAGAT
>NW_005207839.1:0-204 GCF_000412655.1 Myotis brandtii
AATACAGACAATCTACGCTTGGGAATTCACACTCTGTAAAATTAGGCTTCTGCTCCTTGCTTCAAGACACTTAATGATTTTACTATTCATTTAAAATACTAATACAAGGTAGGAAACAAAAAAATTTTTTTAATCCTCACCAGAGAACATGCTTACAGATAGGGAGAAAGGGAGGGAGGGAGGGAGGAAGGGAGGGAGGGAGGA
>NW_005207840.1:0-204 GCF_000412655.1 Myotis brandtii
CAGGGGCAGGGCCGGTGTGTCCGTCATCGCCTGCCCTGTGTGCGTTCTTCGTCTGCGCGCGTGTGTGGTGCGGCTCCTGGCAGGGGAGCCAGCCCTTGGGACAGGTTTGGAGAGTGAAGAACCAACATTAAGATGATGAAAGCATTCGGCGATTAAAGCAAAACTGCAGGCAGACGTGTAGTAAACATGACTTGGAACGTGGGG
>NW_005207841.1:0-204 GCF_000412655.1 Myotis brandtii
TGTGTGTGTGTGTGACTTAGGACCCATGGTTCATTTATAAATGCCCACCAGAGTTCATGGACCCTGACTGTTGGCAGGCTCTTGCATCCACTTTTGCCTCCATGGACACCTACTGTTGGGTAGAGAGACACATGTTAGTCCACCTTACAGAGCTGACCCTCAGCCCGAGCTGGAAACATACTTAGCCTCTAAAGCCAGAGCAAA
>NW_005207842.1:0-204 GCF_000412655.1 Myotis brandtii
AGTATACATATTCCTTACAAAGAAGATTTTATAAACTCTACATTTTTGTACCAAATAAATGGCATTATATAGCAAAAACCATAAGATGTTTGTCTTCTTTAATATAATTAACTTATTCTTATAGTAATTCAACAATCTATAATGATTTTATCCCTATTTTTAAAGACATATTTTTATTGATTTCAGAGAGGAAGGCGAGGGAGT
>NW_005207843.1:0-204 GCF_000412655.1 Myotis brandtii
TTTTTTTCAAACAAGAAATAATGATCTGGTTTAAATTGATGATCGTTATTCCAAAAAATAAGGAATAATTATACAATTATAGAGAAATCAGGAAATATGCATAGAAGGGAACACTAGATTTCACTTAATGTGTTAAAAAACTTCACATTTAATATATAAATAAACACATAATTCAAATTATCCTTCTATCAACTCTTTTATTTA
>NW_005207844.1:0-204 GCF_000412655.1 Myotis brandtii
GTTCACGCAAAACCAGCACACAACTGTTTGTAGAAGCCGGTGAATGGATAAACAGCAGCATTACGTTTCTATAATGGAATACTACTCAGCAGTAAAAAAGGATGGACAACTGATCAAACTACCAATACACGCAGCAGCATGGGGACCACGAATGCCGTGTGTGCTACGGAGAGAAGCCAGACTCAGGAGGCTACACACTACAGC
>NW_005207845.1:0-204 GCF_000412655.1 Myotis brandtii
CCACCCACTTAGCACCAGTTAGAGGTGTTCTATTCTTTACTGATGCTGAAGGTTTCCATCTGTGCTCTGCCAAATATGTGTCCCCATAGTTCTGTAACATTTAACAACATGTGTGTTTGATGCTTATGTCAGGCCCATGTTATATCATGATTTAGTGAAGAGAATTGTACCTCAGGGGCTGAGGAGTCCCAGGGGAAGATGTGG
>NW_005207846.1:0-204 GCF_000412655.1 Myotis brandtii
ATGATGCTTTCTAAGAAGAAAACAAGTACTCATGACATTTTTATTTTGATATAATTGATAAGTACATGCAATACTTACTTTGCATTATTGAAGGTTTATATAGAGTCTTCTTATACTATATAAATGTTCCATTATAAGTGTAAATATTACATGTTTCAAATGTCTTTAAACAATCCAAAGCAACACACATCATATAATCTATTC
>NW_005207847.1:0-204 GCF_000412655.1 Myotis brandtii
TAGGTCGATGCTCAACCACTGAACCATGCCAGCTGGGTGAGGGAGAGAATCTTGGCTTCATGTAACATATTTGGACAGGAGTCAGTCACAACCACCAAAGGAGTCACAACCACCGAAGGTCGAGGGCTCTGGGGACTCAGGGTTGTCCCGAAGACAGGACTCCCACGCCCCGTTCCTCTCTGGCTCTGAGTTCGGAGGGCAGTT
>NW_005207848.1:0-204 GCF_000412655.1 Myotis brandtii
GTGTGTATATATATATATATATTTCATTGCTATGCAGTATTTATTTATGGCATTGCTTTTTAATTCTTTCTAAAAATTTTCATTTATTTACTTTTTTACTTCTATTATATTCTGGGATGTTGTCTTTTTTCTGTTTTATCTCTTAATGTATTAATTATGATTATTTTGTTCTCTGACTGAAAATTCCAAAATCTGTGTCATATC
>NW_005207849.1:0-204 GCF_000412655.1 Myotis brandtii
TGTTGTTTGGATTTCAGACAACTCATATTTAGTCACCCATTTCACAGTAAATCATCAGCAAAATCCTTATATTCGAATCCATTTTTTGGATAGTTCATGTTTACCTTTTTGGTTTGAATTTGGAATCTTAAACTTTTTTGTGCAGTGGGATACTTTGGCAGTTTGGGGAAGACCGATTTCATCAGAATAATGTTTTTAAATGGA
>NW_005207850.1:0-204 GCF_000412655.1 Myotis brandtii
GATGTGTGCTTTGCCCCTAAGCAGCTACATGACCTCCCACAAGTCACTGGGCATCAATATCTTTTTGTGTAAATTGAGGAAGGTGACAAAGATGACCTCTGAGGTCTCTTTTTGTAGACAGTATGTGTCTCTGGGCTCTGAATGGATAATGTGTAAGGTCATGATGAATATTATTATTTTTTATATTTTTTAATTCATTTCAGA
>NW_005207851.1:0-204 GCF_000412655.1 Myotis brandtii
TGCTTTTATAAAGAAGAGAATGAAGAAATCCACCATCCCTGCCATAAATCTGTGGGCCAAGGATGGAATAGCATACTCTCTGCCTGCCTAGCGCCCGGTCTCGCTCAGGGTTCAAGAAGGGGCGGCGGACCCCGCCCTCGTTACTGGGGTGGCCCTGACGGCGCCCTGAACGTGAGGAGCCCGGGGCCCCAGGCCTGGGACTGG
>NW_005207852.1:0-204 GCF_000412655.1 Myotis brandtii
AGAACTTCTGCAATTGGATAAGAAGTAAAATGACTAGACACATAGTTCTTTTACATAGGTGGGTGTGAGATAGTTAACAGTCAACAATTAACAAGATAAAAATAAGAATTACTTTGGTATTTCAAAAGCATGTTATCAGGTATGTTATCCTAGATACAAAAAGACCACAGCCAGGCTCAGTTAAAGTGAAGACTGACCTTTTTT
>NW_005207853.1:0-204 GCF_000412655.1 Myotis brandtii
AACTACCATATGACCTACCAATCCCACTTCTGGGTCAGAACACTAACTGGGAAAGACATATGCACTTCTGTGCTCATTACAACATTATTTACAGTAGCCAAGATATGGAAGTAACCTTACTGTCCATTGATAGATGAATGGATAAAGAAGAGGTGACACACACACAGAATGTAATATTACTCAGCCATAGAAAGAATGAAATCT
>NW_005207854.1:0-204 GCF_000412655.1 Myotis brandtii
GGGGATAGGAAAATAGAATTGATTTATTAATCTATACATCTTAGAAATAAATCTCTTTGTGAAAGTGACATACTTAATTGCTGCTCACCAGGCACAGAATAATTTTGTTGTAGTTGTTACTGGGAGTAATCAAGTATATTCTTCTTATAACGTGCAATACCAATATTTTCTTATTGCATTCTATATAGATTTATCTGCATACTA
>NW_005207855.1:0-204 GCF_000412655.1 Myotis brandtii
ATATTCTGACTGCTCTGCCCCTACCCCGCTCCCTTCACGGTCACTCCAGCTGCACAGGCTTCCTTTCTGTTCCCGCATCTCCTGGATATATCCCAGGGTCTTTGCAGAAGCACTTCCTTCCGTCTGAAATATCCATGGCTGACTCCTCCATTCATTTCTCAGTTCAGATATCACCTACTCAGAGAAGTCTTCCCAGAGCACCTG
>NW_005207856.1:0-204 GCF_000412655.1 Myotis brandtii
TAACAAAAGTAATGTCAATAGTTTGTCAAAAGAGGGGAAAGAAAAGTTGGGAGAAGTTTGGGACAGATGCTGGACATCTGCATGAAGGACACACACTTCACACTTATCAGCAGGTCCACATTCAGAAAGGGTTGTCTCCACGTTAGCCTTTCTTAAAGTCAAATCCTTGGGCCACCATTACCAAAATCAACATAGGGGCTTGAT
>NW_005207857.1:0-204 GCF_000412655.1 Myotis brandtii
TCACTTTCTAATTCTGAGGATGGGAGGGGCTGCACTAGGTGTTCATTTTATTCTCCTTCTTTCAACCTGTTACCAATAGTCTTTTTTTGGTATTTATTGAACACAAATTTGAAGCAGCAATTTGCAAAATGGTATGTATAGTATTATGGTTCCACTGAAAATATAAGCACATAAATAACACACAAGAAAGGAGTCTGGGGTGAG
>NW_005207858.1:0-204 GCF_000412655.1 Myotis brandtii
TGAAGGCCGGAGGATAAATCTGAGCCGCCCGGTGTTTGCCGCCCCTTTCTGTTTGCCTCTCGGTTAGCACGTCAATTAATTCGATAATTGGATTTGAAAAGATGTCAGGAGATTATAGAGGGGGAGCCGGGAGGAGCGCGTGCGGAGGAAGCGGCCTGAGGATGGGAGGGGAGGCGAGAGCCGGAGGGTCAGGCGGCGGAGGAG
>NW_005207859.1:0-204 GCF_000412655.1 Myotis brandtii
ACATCAATGATGACAGAGAATCATTTATTGGCTGCCTTCTGCACACCCCACACAGGGGTTTGAGCCTGCAGCCCACAGATGTGCCCTAACCGCGAATCAAACCTGACCTCCTGTTTCATATGTTGATGCTCAACTACTGAGCCACACTGGCTGGGCCCATCGTGTTTTTTATTGTATCTATATCTTTTTATTTATTTATTTTTA
>NW_005207860.1:0-204 GCF_000412655.1 Myotis brandtii
TTCCACAGCCATAACGGAGCCCAACCCCTTGCCCCTCCTTTCCTTACAAACAAACCCCAACCTCGCTCTTCTTGTGTCTGACTCCGGGGTGCCAGGGCGCCGAAGTCCCTCAGAAACCTTGGAGCCAGCACGGGGAAGTAGTCTGACCCCCAGAGGCCTTGGCGGTGGGACTCGGGGTCTCACGCCTGCTCCACCCGGGTTAGG
>NW_005207861.1:0-204 GCF_000412655.1 Myotis brandtii
TACGTGGAGCCGCACTCCCCAGGCTGGATGGTCAGCATGATCTCGTGGTCACACAGCACCGCCCACACGGGGTACAGGCCACGGGAAAGGGCCTTGCCCAGGAGGACGAGGTCAGACCTGACGTTTTCATGGCCGACTGCCAGCCATTGGCCAGTCCTGGCCAGTCCTGTCTGGGTCTCATCCAATAAACAGGACTGGGTGCCT
>NW_005207862.1:0-204 GCF_000412655.1 Myotis brandtii
GGGGATTTAAACTGTACATACCCATGATGGAACAAGTTCATATTTAGAAACATGTTCACGGCAGACTGATTTTCCAAAGTGTGATGGCAGTAATACTGGGCCTGTGTTCTCTTCCAGAACTCTGCCACTCCAGGTAAAGAGATGGATTCTGTCTCCCACCCCCTCCTGAAGGCTGGGTGAGATGTGGGGGTTGCCTGGCTGCGT
>NW_005207863.1:0-204 GCF_000412655.1 Myotis brandtii
CTTTATTTTGAATAACCAAGTATAATTTGGGGAAAACCTAGCCTGAAAGATCCTCAATCAATTCTAGTTTGTACATGTAAAGGCCCCTGTACAGAATTACTGCCTTACATTTAAAGTCCACTTGTCTGTAAACACAGATTGCTTATTTCTGCACATATGACCCTTACACCTGCAAAGCTTCCGTGTCATAAGTGGGCCTTTAAG
>NW_005207864.1:0-204 GCF_000412655.1 Myotis brandtii
TATATATATATACACACACACACACATGCATGCCTAAGCAACCATTACGACCAGGCAACCGCGCTGGCCAACCTCCTGCAGTCCCTCTCCCCAGCTGGCCGGCCCTGATTGGGACTGGGCAAGATGGCCCTGATCGCCCCTGATCACAGGCCAGGCTGAGGAACCCAACCTGTGCACGAATTCGTGCACTGGGCCTCAAGTCTA
>NW_005207865.1:0-204 GCF_000412655.1 Myotis brandtii
TGTTGATTAAATTCAAATTGATTAACTAGTTCTTATTGTTTATTAACTAGTTCTTATTAGTTGTTTTACTAATGTAATTTTGGCTAAAATACAGACTGTGTTTAAGTAAAGAGGTATGCCAGCCAAACACTCACTTTCTAAAAAATCTCCACACTTGCCCTGGCTAGTTTGCTCAGTGGATAGAGTGTCGGCCTGAGGACTGAA
>NW_005207866.1:0-204 GCF_000412655.1 Myotis brandtii
GCTTTCTGATTTCAAACTTACCATAGCACTATAGTAATCAAACCTGTGTGATACTATTATAAAGATAGACAGATAGATCAGTGAAATAGAATTGAGAGTGCAGAAATAAATTCCCATGTTTATTGTCACTTAATTTTTATCAAGGATGCTAAGACAATTCAAAGGGGAAAATATTTTTTCAATAAATGGTTCTGGGACAAATGG
>NW_005207867.1:0-204 GCF_000412655.1 Myotis brandtii
AAAAATCAACAACAACAAACAAAACGGGGAAGCACATTAATACTAATATTGCATTCATCTAACACCGCAGCATTTTCATGTACTAGGGGATACTTGTGAATAAAACAAGTGTAGAAAGAGAAAGAGAGAGAGAAAAACACTAAATAACAGATAGAAAATGAATTCTTTACCCTGGCCAGTGTGCTCAGTGGTCGAGTGTCGACC
>NW_005207868.1:0-204 GCF_000412655.1 Myotis brandtii
ATAGACTGTGGTGTAACGGGTAAGTTGGGAGGCGTAGCCAACATCTGAGCGAACCCCAGGATCTGGGAGCAGAAGCCGGTGGTGGAAGTGACCAAGAACAGACTACATCTTGGATGCCTGCGGAAGACAAGGACCACGCAAATCGGACCACGGCCACCATTACCCACGAGGGAAGTCAGTATCCACCTGTTCCTCCCAGCTATG
>NW_005207869.1:0-204 GCF_000412655.1 Myotis brandtii
TTGTCCCACCCCACCCTGATAGGCCCACAGCCCCTACCCTTGGCTGGCCCTGACCCTGATCGCTCCTCCCACCCCAATAGGGGGTGTGGCTGGCCAGCCAACCTCCTGCAGCCCCTCCCACTGGCCAGCCCCACCGCTGATCACCCCCCACCCTGATCAGGGGCGGGGCCAGACAACCAACCTCCTGCAGCCCCTCCTCCTGGC
>NW_005207870.1:0-204 GCF_000412655.1 Myotis brandtii
CAGATTGTGAGAGGGATGTCCAAATGCCGGTTTAGGGCCTAAATTGGCATTTGGACATCCCCCAAGGGGTCCCTTATTGGACAAGATGCAGGCTTGGCTGAGGGAATCCCCCCCGCCCGACATGCACAAATTTCATGCGCCAGGCCACTAGTGAGTTAAATAAAACGTTTGACTTTTTATTTTTTTAAATATATTTTTATTGAT
>NW_005207871.1:0-204 GCF_000412655.1 Myotis brandtii
ATTGTCTTGTGAATGGGCGAGGAAGCTGGGACATGTATCCACATTGCCCATCTCACAATGGTTGAAGATGGTGCCACCAACTCCCAGGTCATTCCCTGTGGTCTGCTGCATCCCAAGCACACTGGCCCTCTGCAGAGATGCAGATGCTGGAGGGTGGAAGCCATCAGCATGCGCAGAACTGTCCAGCAAGCTGCAGGCTGTCCT
>NW_005207872.1:0-204 GCF_000412655.1 Myotis brandtii
GAGGGTGCTCTGTGCTTCTGGGTAAGATGCGTCTTTTAAATCTTTGACGACAGGATGCATTTTACACACTGTGGTGTCTAACAACTCCCCGGGTTGGCATCTGACTCTTCTCCTCCTGGCCACTCTTCCGTTCAACCAGAATCAGAGCCCAGCAATGGGCACGTGGCCAGGACCCCTGCTCCACCGTTCTTGCCCTCCTCTCTG
>NW_005207873.1:0-204 GCF_000412655.1 Myotis brandtii
CTCTCTGTAAAAAATCAATAAAATATAGTTAAAAAAACAAAAAACAAAAAAAACCCCACCAACAACAAAGACCTAGGATCTGGATATACTGTCCAGGTCAGGGAGGTGGCAAGCATGGTGGACTGCATTAGGCTCACGGCATCCCGACCCTATGAGAAGAGTTCAGTGCAGCAGGTATTGGGGCTGCAGCAGAGAGAAGAGGGC
>NW_005207874.1:0-204 GCF_000412655.1 Myotis brandtii
GGTTAGAAACACCGAAGAAGTGTGGGAAGCCATTAACAGCCCGTGCCTTTCTCTCTACCCTGAATTTATCATTTATGAGCAATTCGCGCCCACAGCTTATCAATAGGAGGAAGATGAGGCAGAGGTTAAGTATTAAGCGAGCACCCAGGGTTGGGTAAATGCTGATGGGGTGGACTGTCGGGTTAGGGAAGGTCCTAGCCGGCA
>NW_005207875.1:0-204 GCF_000412655.1 Myotis brandtii
CAGAGCAGGGGGGATGCCAATGATGGATGGAGCTGGAGGTTTAAAGCCTCAGCCTCCTCCTCCTACACTGTGTCTGGAGCTCCCCAGCAGGACTAAGCCCACAAAGCAACCTCCTCGTTTGGTACCACACCTTGTATCAATTTCCTTCTCTCTCCGTGTCACTTCCCCAATAGCCACCAATGCTTTCTGGGATCACAAGGATAT
>NW_005207876.1:0-204 GCF_000412655.1 Myotis brandtii
ATTGTGCTTCGTGCAAAGCAGGGGTTCCGGGAGCCGTGTTCCCTGTGCCGCCCGTAGGGTGTGCTTCTGTGACCGCTGTCTTTGGCGTCTATAGAAACACCACCGAGCTGTGGTTTTGTTCCTCCTCTCAGACCTGAAGCCACTCGCCCAGGTCTCCTTTCTCCACTCGTCCTTTGGTTGGGTTCTTGGTTCGGGGTGCAGTGA
>NW_005207877.1:0-204 GCF_000412655.1 Myotis brandtii
ATCGTGTACATAAATCCAAAGAAAGAGTTTCGCTCCATCACCAGGTTTCATATATCCTTTTGTCCAGTAGTTTTATGATATCTGCCTTTTAATGCACTTATTTCTTCTTCAACATCAATTTCTGAACCAACTGTGTCCACCCTAGAACGCAGGATCATATTGGACCATCACTCTAGATCAGTGATGGCGAACCTATGACACGCG
>NW_005207878.1:0-204 GCF_000412655.1 Myotis brandtii
ATTAAAACCTTGCACGGTAATGTCATGAGATGCTGGGAAGTGATCTGACTTCCAAACATTAAATATAATAAAATGAAAACACAGCTCCCAAAATAGATAAAGCCTCTTTTCAAACTTCTATCTTCACAAAAATATAACTTAATGTTTGATCATCTTTACAAAACTTACTTGCATTTCAATGCCAGCAACAGGCAAGAAAATACT
>NW_005207879.1:0-204 GCF_000412655.1 Myotis brandtii
ACTCTCCAGGCAGTCTTAATGCAATTAAATAAACACTGCAAATAAACTTGGGCCTCAGGGTCATCCCACCTAAGGGAGCTGGGATATTTATACACCAGTTCCTACTATGACATGATTTCTAAGCACATTCCCAGACAATATTAAGTGGAGATTTCAGGAAGATTGGATATCTAGGTGACCCAAATGTTTTATATTAAAATGTGT
>NW_005207880.1:0-204 GCF_000412655.1 Myotis brandtii
TTTTTTAAAAGTGAAAACATGTTTCCACCAAAAGGCTTGTACAAGAATGTTTACAGCAATTTATTCACAATAGCTAAAAACTGGTAACAATTCAAATATCCATCAACGGATGAATGGATAAACACGTTGTGGCCTATTCATACTTAGCAATACTGAAGAATGAATGACTAATTCATGCAACAGTGAGAATGAATCTCACAATAA
>NW_005207881.1:0-204 GCF_000412655.1 Myotis brandtii
GGGTAATTTTAACCATAGGGGACATTTGGCAGTGTCTAGAAACATTTTTTATTGTGTCACAAATGGGCTGGAGAGGCTACTGACATCTAACGGGTAGAGCCCAGAGTTGATGCTAAATGTCCTAAAATGTGCCTACCATGTCGCAATAAAAAATAAATAAATAAATAATCTGGTGGAAATAGTGTTGAAGTGGGAAACTTACCC
>NW_005207882.1:0-204 GCF_000412655.1 Myotis brandtii
TTAGCACTCACCACAGTTCATTCTGATTGTTTATGGCCTCTTCTTGAAATATAACTATACATTTAAAATTGTACTTTTGCATAACTGTATTCTGGAAAATTATGAACAAATAACAATGATTGTGATCATGTTTGAGGTATTAGGTTAACCTATTTGAAGGAAGCATGGTGCGTTCTTTCTGTATTGAAGTATTTTATATTGCAA
>NW_005207883.1:0-204 GCF_000412655.1 Myotis brandtii
ATAAAAGGACTTCTAGAACAGCAAGAATTAGACCAATAAGAAGATATTAGAAAGTTGCACATTTTGCTATCTGATGGAATTGTTAAAAAAAGAATAGAAATGGCTCACTTATGAGTGAATGTGCTTCAAGTCCCAGGAACATTCAAATGGTACTGGCTGATCACCTGTTAGGAGTGTGGTACAGAAGACAACTTTCTTCATGGG
>NW_005207884.1:0-204 GCF_000412655.1 Myotis brandtii
CCAGTGAGAACAATAATTAAGAAAAATATAGTTTGTGTTGAATTTGGCCCAAATTCAAAGTTCTGACATATATTTTAATTGTCCAGATTGATAGAAGAATGAGCTACATTATATTTTAAATAAAAGCTAAGATTGTTATTTTGAACTACTTGAAAATAAAGTCATAAAGGAATTAGTAATTTTTTCCAAGGCTATTCAAGAAGA
>NW_005207885.1:0-204 GCF_000412655.1 Myotis brandtii
TCGGGTCTTCCTCAGTCTGGATGGCATGTCGGTGGCCCAGATGCAAGACCTCTTTGCTTTCCCCTCCAATCTCCTTTGCCTCACCTCTTCTCAGCAATTAAGATTCTTGGTTTCCTGACTTTTACCTTCAACTCCGGGCCCCAAGCATTTGGCCTTCATCCTTACGTCTCTGGTATTTGGACCCTAGTTTTCTACACTGCACTC
>NW_005207886.1:0-204 GCF_000412655.1 Myotis brandtii
CATAATCCAAGTGTGCACACTGGACAAGTCAGTGCATTGTTTTAAGTAAGTATCCACACTGAATAATGTGTATTTTCCAGGATTCCTGTTGCCACTCATGTGAATGGTCCACATTTTGTTAATGTTACACATGCCATTTCTGAGGGTCCTTTTATTGCAGATTACCTTAATGTTCACATTCTTGGCTTATGTCTTACCGGACAT
>NW_005207887.1:0-204 GCF_000412655.1 Myotis brandtii
ACCCTCCAGCCCGGTCAAGCCTTCAGATGAGGGTGATCCCAGGCCACCAACAGCTTAACTGCAATGTCATGAGGAAGCCTGAGCAAGACGCTCCAGCCACATCCACACTCCTGACTCTCAAGAACCATTTCATCTATTTTAAACACAGACGTTTACAAAATAATTTCAAAAGCAGGTACACACACACACACACACACACACACA
>NW_005207888.1:0-204 GCF_000412655.1 Myotis brandtii
ATCATTACATAACTATTTCCCTAAGGCCCCAGTATGGTTTGGCAGTACACTGGTTACCACTGTCAGCTTTATCTTGCTGGGGATCCTTTGGGAATTGTCCCACTGAGGAGTTGGGAGGCTGAGGTATTTACCCACCCATTCCTGCCTTTCAACAGGGGGGTTCTTCTTGAGGGTGTTAACTCTCTGGCTCCCAACATGCTCCTG
>NW_005207889.1:0-204 GCF_000412655.1 Myotis brandtii
GTTAAGGCCTGGCAATGAGCCTGCAGGAATGGTGTGCAGGTGAGGGTCTCTCTCACCTTGGCCATGACAGAGAGATGACCCAAACCAGGACCGTCCAGGCAAGCAAAGCAGCCCATCTGGGAACTTGGAGGCCGAGACCCCAGCCTGCAGAGAAGGGAGCCATCCAGGTACAGGACCTGGGGAGGCAGCTGCAGGTGAGTCCTC
>NW_005207890.1:0-204 GCF_000412655.1 Myotis brandtii
ACCTCCTGGTTCCTAGGTCGACGCTCACCACTGAGCCCCGCCGGCCGGGCATGAGCGTTCT
Source organism: Myotis brandtii (assembly GCF_000412655.1). NCBI lineage: Eukaryota > Metazoa > Chordata > Mammalia > Chiroptera > Vespertilionidae > Myotis > Myotis brandtii. The sequence goes on from NW_005207890.1 coordinate 62, forward strand.
TATTCTGAGGGTTTCGGGGAGGTAAGCGTTTACGGGCCGGTTGGCAAGAAAGAAAACGCCAGGAGTCACACGTGGCCCCGGTCGCCACCTACGACCAAGTGCTGGGGGTGAACCGATTATAGGGCTGCCTCCTTGTGCCTCCC
>NW_005207891.1:0-204 GCF_000412655.1 Myotis brandtii
CTTCTCTCCCCCACCTTCTCTCCTCCCTTCTCTCCCCGCACGTAGCCGCCGAGACTGAGCGCCTAAAGCTGGCACTGGGTGAGTTAGCGCTTCTGTCCCATCGGCCTGACACTTCCCATTCTCTGCGCCCCTGGGCAGGCAGGAGGCCGGTGCCAGGGGAGGACGCGCAGTGGGCAGTGTCGGTCATTTGAAATCTGTAGCAGA
>NW_005207892.1:0-204 GCF_000412655.1 Myotis brandtii
GCCCCTGCCCAGGCGCCCGCAGGTGGGCCCCGGGGACACCCCAAAGGCGGTCCAGATGCTGACGGGGCCCTGAGATGGGGCCCGCGTCCCTGAGCCATGCTGCTCACACCCTCCAGAGCCTGCGGAGCTGTTCCTGCATATTTTGTGCGGCCGGCTGCACACATTTCTTTTTTATTTTTATTTTTTAAAAATATATTTTTATTG
>NW_005207893.1:0-204 GCF_000412655.1 Myotis brandtii
GCCACTTTGGACAGCAGCTCCTTCTTCACTATGGCCCTCTCGGACCCGGAGGACATGATGTTGGCCAACGCAGCTCCTGTAATGTCACCTGTGGTGCCAAAGAGGAAAGAGGCCGATGGTCAGGGCTGAGAGTGGGCAAGCAGGCAGCCCCACTTCCCTGGGCATCATAGTGAGGATGAGCTGGGGAAAGGCCGGCCCCCCTGC
>NW_005207894.1:0-204 GCF_000412655.1 Myotis brandtii
GAACCATGGTACACTCCGCCTCCAATGGAATCAATGTTCTCTGTGGTATTTGCTCCAATTCCCCCTTTGTAGCACTGTGGGGCTGAGACCTGTTTGTTGGGAAAAAAAATTAACATTTGTTGAGTACCCACCAATAGCAGATGTGCTGGTGGCAGGAGGAGGTGGGTAAGTGAGGCTCTTGTAAGGCCCTGTTTGGACAACAGT
>NW_005207895.1:0-204 GCF_000412655.1 Myotis brandtii
GCCACTCAGCCCAGGCTGGGATTGTTTTCTTAGTTTCTCTTTTGGGTAGTTCATTATTGATGTATAAAAATACAACCGATCCCTGTCCAGGTGGTTCTATTCCCGGTCAGGACATATACCTAGGTTGTAGGTTTGATTCCTGGTTAGGGCACATATAGGAGCAACCAATCGATGTTTCTCTCTTAACATCGATGTTTCTCTCTC
>NW_005207896.1:0-204 GCF_000412655.1 Myotis brandtii
AAGTACTAAAGAGAAAGAAAAAGGAGGCCTTTTACCATGATTTTAGCTATTAACATATAATTAGTAGTAAATATATTTAAATATTAATGTAATTTATTTAATACTATAGCTGATATTTACATGAAATTTATGCACATGTAATAGAATTTTAAAAGCCTAAATACTGCGCACTCACTCAATCTAAGATTATAATAATAATTATAC
>NW_005207897.1:0-204 GCF_000412655.1 Myotis brandtii
GAGAGGCAGCCGTGTAGACCATCAGCCTTGACAAACAGAATAAAATGCTTCCTATTCGATTCAAAAAAAAAAAGAAAGAAAGAAAAGGCCTCAAAGTGCAGGGCCGACCCTCCCCCAACGTCCCCGGTCCTTCAGCTCCCCCTCATTCATCTTCCTAACCCATCCTCGTGTGCGGCCCGGAGTCGCCGGGAGGAGGTGAGCTCC
>NW_005207898.1:0-204 GCF_000412655.1 Myotis brandtii
AGTTGGAAAAGAAACTTTAGTGAAGCAATAATTAAAACAGAGATAAGGCAATCTCTATTTTTTTTTATCATGGATCGCACAGGAGATATGGAAACCAGCAGACCAAATATCTTCCGTACTGGATGTCTAAAGCATTATTTACATAATTAAATAACATTTGTCCCTTCATCCTTTGCACCCTAAATTGTAAACTGAATAGTTGAA
>NW_005207899.1:0-204 GCF_000412655.1 Myotis brandtii
GTGGGACAGTCATGTGACTCTGGGACCCTACCGAGGGGGAGTGTGTTAAGTACCCCCACCCCTAACACACCATAAACTAAGGTGCTTTTAAAATCACCAATGAATATACTCAACTCATTAACTGAAGAGGTTCTCCGAATGACAGTTTTTGACGTGTAAGTGTATAAGAATCCTGCTCTTTCCTCTGGCTGCAGAAAGGGTTAT
>NW_005207900.1:0-204 GCF_000412655.1 Myotis brandtii
AGTCCCCTGGAATGTATTTAAAAGTGTGGGATACTGGACCCAACTTCACAAATACTGATTGATAATTTCTACTGGGTTTGGGAAATCTCTGGTGGGATTTTGAGGTTTGCATTTGCATTGGAGCAAGGACCTAGTGAAATTATTATGTCTGACAAAGTTTGAAAATTACTAGTTTAAAGACAATACAAAATAAAAGTCATTAAA
>NW_005207901.1:0-204 GCF_000412655.1 Myotis brandtii
CAGTAAGCTTTGTGAAAAAAGGTTTTTCTTTTTAAAAAATCTGTGATAAATTGACTTCACTTTCATCTCATCTCAGACCCCCTAGAGGACTGGGCTACAAACATGTTGCAAAAACGCTTTCTTGGAAATATTTGAAAAACTGTTAGGCACAATTCTAGGTGCCATGAGAAACATGTTTTGTACTCCATTTGTGTTAGAAAAAAA
>NW_005207902.1:0-204 GCF_000412655.1 Myotis brandtii
TCACACAAACTCTATTTACTCAAGGGACAGTTGTGAAAGTCAAAGGATACAGTGTCAATGTGAAAACAATTCAATTCCATTGTTAGGTAATATTTTTACAATGGATTCTATTAAACCACAACCTATGAATTAATCATCTATCATTTTTTATGGTGATTAATAAGGAAAATGGCTCTATTGTCCTCACATGGAAATGGTCAAAAC
>NW_005207903.1:0-204 GCF_000412655.1 Myotis brandtii
TTGTGGTAAGAACACTTAAGATTTTCTGTTAGCAACTTCCAACTGCATAGTACAGTGTATTGTTAACTATAGTCACCATGCTGTACGTGAGATTCCCAGAACTTGCTCTTCTCATAACCGGAAGTTTGTACCCTTTGCAAACAAGAAGCATCTTGTTTCCCCCACCTCCCCACCTCCAGCCCCTGGCAATTACCATTTTACTCT
>NW_005207904.1:0-204 GCF_000412655.1 Myotis brandtii
ACCTGAGCAGACTCCAGCCCCAAACAGGAACCCAAGGGTACAAGGTGGGGCCTGCGGCCTGTGGTATTGATCAGTGGAGGTACTGGAGCCCAGTAACCTGAGTCCCTAGTGATAGAATTCCCAGTGCCTCATCTCCATGCAACTAAGTTCTTCAGGGTAATTTCTTTCCATATGTGTTTAGGCCCTTCTCTGTCCAATGGCCAA
>NW_005207905.1:0-204 GCF_000412655.1 Myotis brandtii
ATAAGAAACATGCCACCTGACCTGGGGAGGTAAGACTCTCTGGGTTGGGAAAACTAAGGAGGATTTTTTACTATCTCAGATAATAAAACCTTTTCAGTGAAACACCAGATATCAACTGGTACTAAAATCGAAGGCACAATTTCAGTGTAAGGCAGACACACGTGTATCTTCCCTGAAACCTTCCCAAATTCCTTTCTATTATCT
>NW_005207906.1:0-204 GCF_000412655.1 Myotis brandtii
CACCACACAACAAAAATAGTGGGATGCTAAACCATTAGTTACATAAAATTTTATAGCATTAAATACCAGGATTAGAAATAAAAAACATATAAAATCAATGAACTCATCATCCTTCTAAAAAAATGAGGGTGCTAAAGAACAAATAAAGCTATTAAAAGCATTAGAAAGGAAAAAGTGGAAAATCAGTGAAATAGAAGACAGAAA
>NW_005207907.1:0-204 GCF_000412655.1 Myotis brandtii
CTCAGACCTCATGCACTTTATAACTGAAAGTTTGTAATCTTTGACCAGCCTCTTGTAATTTCTCTATCTCCGCCTCTGGCAACGACCATTTTACTCTATTTCTATGAGTTTATCATTTTTAAAATTTTTAAAAACATGTATTATGTGTCAAAAATTATGCTGCATTAAAAATTATCTGAAAAGTATAGAACATGGTCCTATAAA
>NW_005207908.1:0-204 GCF_000412655.1 Myotis brandtii
ACCGCAGCCAGGAAGGGATGTGCCAGACTTCACAGCCATTTCCCACCTGGAGGCGGCGCCCTTTTTCCACGGACAGGCAATCCCAGGAGAGGGGCCCCGACCAACCCCGTCACCAGCAATGGTCTGGGAGCTCCCGCTGTGGGCTTGAGGCTACAGTGTGTCCATAAACAGGCATCCCCTTTGGGGTGAGAAAGCACGGGACTG
>NW_005207909.1:0-204 GCF_000412655.1 Myotis brandtii
TATGCTGAACTCTGGGCATTTTAAACAACACAACCTGGCAATTTGGAAATCAGAATCCCACCCCTCCCCAGGGTTTGTTGTTGTTGCTTTGTTTGTTTATTGACTTTTCTGAACTAATTCTATGAAGTCTACATTGCATGCTGAGTGTGGCGCGGAGAAGTCTTTGCTTGGTTAGTTTGGTGGTCAGTTAATGATTGGACAGAG
>NW_005207910.1:0-204 GCF_000412655.1 Myotis brandtii
TCATTAGCCTGCAGATGTCACCAGAGAGCCAACAGAGGTCTTACTGTGAAGAGGAGGAAAATACTACTTAAAGCTTTTTCCTCCATATACTTGATGTCTACTGTTCTCTCCTGACTTTCAAGCTCCTTGGCTTGTTACCCAGTAAAGTTACAGAAAAATGGGCTATGAAGTGTATTTTGAAGCTGTTCACACTACAGATTCCTC
>NW_005207911.1:0-204 GCF_000412655.1 Myotis brandtii
TTTAATTATATCTGAATCTCTTGCTAATATATGTTCACTGGCATTCAATAAGTAAAATGTTTATTATGGCCTCTTGCAGGGGAGGAAAATTTTTTCATCTACCCTGCTAGGTTCTTTGGCTGGTTGAATAATTACACGGATATAAGAAAGATAAGGAGAAAAACAAGCAGAAGTTTAATAGCTTATATATTTCCTGTCTATGTA
>NW_005207912.1:0-204 GCF_000412655.1 Myotis brandtii
CTTGAGGTTTGATTAAATAAGGAACGTGTGCAAGATTACAGGCTCAGGAAGGGACAGGCTGGGAGTCTGAACCTCTTTATTCCAGAGCCCTGGAGCTCATGAATGCTACCTCCACAGCTCTTGCTTCTGTGTGGTGGGCCACATATTACACTTGCAAGACTCTGGCGGGAAAGGGAGAAAACATCAATGTGGTGCCCACTGGAA
>NW_005207913.1:0-204 GCF_000412655.1 Myotis brandtii
GCTAATTAGACCGGGAGACCTTCTGGATGTCCTTCCACACAAAGCCTTGGTGGAGGGCTGATGCAGAGGTGGTTAGGGACGATCAGGTCAGGAGGTGAGGGCAGTTGGGGGCAATCAGGCCGGCGGGGGGTGGGAGGGGAGTTGGGGATGATCAGACCTGCAAGGGAGGGCAGTTGGGGGCGAGTAGGCTGGCAGGCAGAGTGG
>NW_005207914.1:0-204 GCF_000412655.1 Myotis brandtii
TTTTCCAGCACCTCAGAATGATAATATCAATCTACTAAAATTGTTTTGATATTGAATATCATGATTACAAGACCGTTTATAATAAGCATGCAATAAGGGCAGTTTTGTTCAAACACCTTAGTCTTATTGGGTTATTCACTACTACAGTCCACCTCTCTTAGGGTTTCCTCAATATCATGTAGAAGATATCTAGAACATCTTTTA
>NW_005207915.1:0-204 GCF_000412655.1 Myotis brandtii
GTGTGGGGCGACCAGGCTGGCAGGGGGGTAGTGAGGGGCAACCAAACGACTGAGCAGCAGGCTGCCTGGGACGACCCAGCCAGCAGGGGGGTAGAGAGGGGCGACCCAAGGACCGAGCAGTAGGCTACGTGGGGTGACCAGGCCGGCTGGGGGGTTAGCGAGGGGCAACCAAATGACCGAGCAGCAGGCTGTGTGGGGTGACCA
>NW_005207916.1:0-204 GCF_000412655.1 Myotis brandtii
CAAAGATCCAAGAACCAGTACCTAGAAGATTCGGTCCCAAACCTGTGCTCTTTGTGCCAGAGAGCCCTGTGTGAACAATGCAGATTCCTGGGCCCAGCCCCAGACGAACTGAATCAGAATCTCTGAGGGTGGGGCCCAGTGATGTGCTTTTAAAACCATTTCTCTCTGTGATTTTATGGTTGGTAAAGTGTGAGGAACCACTTT
>NW_005207917.1:0-204 GCF_000412655.1 Myotis brandtii
ACAGCCTTTAAAAGTGTTGGTTTGGAGGAATATTTAATGAATATTCAATGATATGGGGTAATCTCTGATATTTTAAGTGGGGAAAATGTATGCTTAATTATATAGTATATCTATGGGTGTCAAATGAAAGAGTTGTGGAGTGAAATACATGAAAACATTAATGGTGGTTATCTCTGTTTGGGGTTATGATTAATTTTTTTTTAA
>NW_005207918.1:0-204 GCF_000412655.1 Myotis brandtii
CCGCCAGCCTGTTGCTGGGCAGGCTTCGCGGGATACAGTCACGTGCCCAGGGCACGTTTCCTGGCCAATGGCGCAGGGCCTGTTTGCGCACATGCGCTCTGGGCCTTCAAGGGGTGGCACCCGCTAGGGGGCGGGGCTTCCTGTCAGACCGTGGGCGCCTCAGGGGCAGCGGCTCTCAGAAGTCGCAAGGAGAGGCTGAGGGGC
>NW_005207919.1:0-204 GCF_000412655.1 Myotis brandtii
TTTTAAAAACGTATCCTGAATGAACTTTTCTAACAGGGGATCTTACAATGAATATTCCTGGGTCCATGAACGAATGAAAGAATAAGCTAGCAAATGAAAAGTATGCACATTTCCTTCTGAAAAATGAGATTAAAAGCCCCGAGGGCAGAAAAACCAACGTCATGAGAGAAGAGGGAAGAAGAACTGCAACTGTGAGGCTGAGAG
>NW_005207920.1:0-204 GCF_000412655.1 Myotis brandtii
ATTTTGCAAGATGAAAGGGAAAGTTTAGTTTTTCTAATGATTTTTTTCTGACTGTCTAAGAATGATAAGATCATTAAGAAACCTGTAGGTTATGACTAGCTCTTCTGGTAATCTTTAGTTTTATACAGGACATAAGGTCAATACAACTTGAGCCACGGTTTGAGGTGACTTTTGTGGCAAGGCTTCTATCTAGTAGATTTTTAA
>NW_005207921.1:0-204 GCF_000412655.1 Myotis brandtii
AGAAGGGTTAGAAGTCTGGTTTGGTTTGGTTTTCAGTAAGTTACGGCTCAGGGTTCCGCTGATAACTTGACCGCACGGCGAGGGGCTAGGTAGCACAGAAGGTAAATTCATTCTTTGTTGCTAACGCCGACTAATATTTATATGGGTTTTTATACAACACTTATCTTGTGTTTGAACCCTTGCAGGAATCCCGCCAAGCGGGGA
>NW_005207922.1:0-204 GCF_000412655.1 Myotis brandtii
CGTACCCTAATTAATCTAATTAAGGTTGGTGAACACACAGAAAGTTGGAGCACTCAGAGAAGGTATGGAAGCTCTGCCCCCTCCCACATGCATTGCTCTATGTATATTTTACCTTTGACCATTTCTGAGTTGTATCATAATAAACCAGCAATAAGTTATTTGCTGAATCCTGAGAACCCTTCTAAAAAGTTGTCAAACCCAAGA
>NW_005207923.1:0-204 GCF_000412655.1 Myotis brandtii
ACAAACATCTCCGAAGTAAATGAAGGGTGACTTTTCTCTCTTGGGGCTCCTGTCCCCCCACCCCGCGACGGGATGGCTCCCGAGGGCGCGGGCCCTTCCCGAGGTGTGGCGGAGCAGCAGCTGAGGGCGCTGAGCATCTTCAAGATGCGACACCAGCGTGGGGGCCGCTTCTCTTCCAGGATGTGCTGAGGCCTCCCCAGGTGA
>NW_005207924.1:0-204 GCF_000412655.1 Myotis brandtii
CCATTGGTGAGCTTAAACCTCACCAGAGTTCAACCCACCTAGCCATACAAATGGCACAGCCAATGGTCCTGGAAGGCACCAAACCAGGCTGGGAACAGCTATGCCTCAAGGGGCAGTGCCTGAACAGGGACTAATATATAGTGAATGAGGTCTATTCATATATTCAGACAACCTGAGGGCAAACTCAACCCATGAATGGGCCAA
>NW_005207925.1:0-204 GCF_000412655.1 Myotis brandtii
AAGACTTAATGAATTTGGCCACATCCTCAAAAGACAACTATTTGGAAAGAGGAAAACTGAGTTATGGAAGATAAGAAGCGAGTAAAACCAAATAGCAAATGAGCAGGACAGATAATGTGAAAGTTCTAGTTTTCTAGGAATTCATTAATTCTTTTATTCATTCATTAAACTAATAAATACTGACCATTCTCTATGTGTCAGTGC
>NW_005207926.1:0-204 GCF_000412655.1 Myotis brandtii
CCGTCTCCAGCACCTGTAGGTCTCCACCTGGAGGTTCGCTCTGGCCGCGGGGGTGCCCACAGCCCAGGTGCAGGGCGAGGGTGATGCAGGGGTTAACCTCCCTAGAGCAGCCCTCCACCACGAGGGACAGGAGTTGGGGGGCAAACAGCCCGGCTTCCTTGCTGCCAGTGGGAAACCCAGAGGTCCTGAGGGGGGTCAGGCCCC
>NW_005207927.1:0-204 GCF_000412655.1 Myotis brandtii
TATCTAACACTAGAGGATGAGATAAATTCATTATGGTTCATGCATATGGTGGAATATTCTGCAGAGATCCCAAACTACTATTTTAAGAATATTTAAAGATTCAGCAAAGTGCTTATAACACAACGTTAAACAATAAATAGGTACTATAAAAGCAAGAAACAGGATACAAAAAACTGATCCAAATTTATTTAGTCTGCATAACTT
>NW_005207928.1:0-204 GCF_000412655.1 Myotis brandtii
CTTCTCTTTATTGCACAAAAGTTACCAGTCTGCCCATCGGGATGTCTGGGGGAGTCAATTTCCCCCATTTTAGGGCAAAGATTTTTCAACAAGATTGGGGAATTTCTAAGAATCTCCAGCAAGGGTGTCTGAGTTTTATAAAAGCAAATTCATCATCAGAATTGACATGGCTCATCTAGGAACAAGCAAAAATTCCCCTTATGC
>NW_005207929.1:0-204 GCF_000412655.1 Myotis brandtii
AAGTATATTCCCTCTATTTCCACTTTGCTGAGAGTTTTATTTTTATGATAAATGCATGCTTGATTTTATAAAATGCTTTTTCTGCCTCTATTGATGTTATCATGTGGTTTTTATCCATTTTGCTTATATGATCTATCACTTTTATTGACTTGCAGATATTATACTAACCTTGCATCCCTGGAATAAATCCTACTTGATCATGGT
>NW_005207930.1:0-204 GCF_000412655.1 Myotis brandtii
CCGTGCACTGGGCCTCTAGTCTGTACATAATTTTGTCCATTACTTATTTTTCAGATCACTAACTGTTTCTTCTGCTGGTTAAATCTTTTAACATCTATTGAATTCTAATTTTAGTTGTAGTTTTTACATCTAGAATTCTCATATGATTCTTTTTACTAAATACACATGAATTTTATGAGTATCTCTGTTAAAATTTTCTATTTT
>NW_005207931.1:0-204 GCF_000412655.1 Myotis brandtii
ACTACCCTCTTTTTCTTTTACAGTATATTCCTGGCTCCTTTATCATGAATTAATTGATCATATATGCATGAGTTTATGTCTGGACTCTCTGTTCTATTTCATTGATCTATGTGCCTGTTTTTATGCTAATACCATACTGGTTTGATTACTATAGCTTTGTAATATAATTTGAAAACAGGAAGTGTGAAGCCCCCCAGCTTTATT
>NW_005207932.1:0-204 GCF_000412655.1 Myotis brandtii
GCCGACACCTAATGAGAGCTAAGCCCTTCCTGTCTCACCTGCCCACCTGCCCAGGGGTCTCAGGTGCTCGCCTCCCCAGGGATCTGGGGTGCTCCTCAGCTTCATAATGAGAATTAGTCATGAATGTCAGAGGGAAGCAGGGCCGACGAACTCGGACAGCTGGGAAGGTCCTTCTAGGAGAATCCCTGAGGGAGAACCCCCCGA
>NW_005207933.1:0-204 GCF_000412655.1 Myotis brandtii
AAGGGCCAGAAGGTTGAGAACCACTGGTCTAGGCCCTCCTCAACTCTGGGAGAGCCCAAGGCAGCCTGGTGAGGGAGAAAGAGAAAGGAAAAGAAAGGAGAGAAAAGAAGCTAACCTTATATATTTCCTTCAATGCAGGGCCCCAAGTTGGCATGGAAGGCAAATCTTAAATGTATTAGTGATGGTGTTATGTACTAGCCTGGA
>NW_005207934.1:0-204 GCF_000412655.1 Myotis brandtii
ATTGTTCGCGACCCACAGGTTGAGAACCGCTGCGAGGCCATCTGCATTCATGTGATCTGTGCTATCAAGTTGTCCATACATTTGAGCAAAGAAGTTGCTTTGTTTTGTCTCCAAATAAAAGAGAAACAGGTTCTAGTATCTCCCAGAATCACAGTAATAAAAAGCTTGACCATATATGTAAAATGCAGAAAAATATGGATCTCA
>NW_005207935.1:0-204 GCF_000412655.1 Myotis brandtii
GCTTCCCGATGTGATCCCCGCTGCCGCCTCGGAGACTTGGAGCCTCGGAAGGAAAAATTCTCCTGCAGCAAACGGGCCCGCCCGCCCGCCACCTTCTCTGGTCTCTTCCTTAGGTCTTGATTGGCATTGACCTTGAGGGGGGGAGGGAGGGCCTTGACCCCTCCCCCGCCCCAGCATGTGGAAGACTTTGGGTCTGGGAATTAG
>NW_005207936.1:0-204 GCF_000412655.1 Myotis brandtii
AGCTCCACTCACTGTTAATGCTGTATACAGGTGTACCCCTTTTTATCTTTCAAATGTATTTTTACTATACTTTTATGTTTCAATACACAAATACTTACCCTTGTGGGTATAATTGCCTTTAGTAGCATGCCATACACGTTTGTAGCCTAAGAGTTTTAGCATACATACCTAGATATTAATAAGGAAGAGAGCAAATGGAAACAG
>NW_005207937.1:0-204 GCF_000412655.1 Myotis brandtii
GCCCCGCCCCTCCCGGCAGCCCCGCCCCCTGACCTCGTGCTTCTCGGGGAGGAGTTTGAGCAGCTGCTTGAGCACCTCCACGTCAAACCTGGCCGTGTCCCCCGCTCGGATCATGGCGGTGACCTCCTCGTTGGAGCTGGGCCGAGAGGACGGGGTTGGAGGCGGAAGAGAGACCCTGCCAGGCAGGCGGGCGGCCCTCGGCCC
>NW_005207938.1:0-204 GCF_000412655.1 Myotis brandtii
CGGGGACCCAGGTGGAGGCCTCTGAGCGTTCAGTTCCTGTGTCTGCCTGCGTGCAGGACTGGCATCTTCACAGCGCAGTTACCTGCAGCAGGGCCCGGGAATCGGCCCGTCCTTACACTTCTTGGGCCATTGCTGAAGCAGGCAGGGCCCGGTTAGCTCAGCTGACACCTGGTTGTTGGAACAAGCGCTGAACGGGGGCAGGGA
>NW_005207939.1:0-204 GCF_000412655.1 Myotis brandtii
AACTTAGAACCACAGAAAGTAAAAAAAAGAAAAAAAAAGAGAGAAAGGGTGAAATAAATAAAAACCAACGAAGAAACACACGTGTATTGTTGAGGCCTGTCACTGTGGCACTGATTCCCTAACTTTGCTATTATTATTTTAACTTTGCTATTTTAGAGAAAGAGGAGCAAGATGGATGCTCCCATCTTGAATGGCTTTTCCTTT
>NW_005207940.1:0-204 GCF_000412655.1 Myotis brandtii
TCCTGAAGCATTAACTAATTTTTTACTAATGGTTTATTTCATAGTAAACTTGCAATGAATTCAAAGCAGTCATATTTCTGTGCGTAAAATAAAATTTAAAAGTTATCAAGACTGCATTACAAAATTTCCAAAGGCCTCTTAATATTATTTAAATCAAAAAAAGGAAAGGGGATAGTGGAATAATCCCCTGTGAGTAAATTACAT
>NW_005207941.1:0-204 GCF_000412655.1 Myotis brandtii
CTCAATCCCCAGTTGGGGGTGTACAGGAGGCAGCCAAGCAATTATTCTAATATCACTGATGTTTCTTTCCCTCTCTCTCTCTGTCTCTCTCTCTATCTCTCTCTCTACCTTCCTCTTTTGAAATAGAAATATAAAAAAAGAAAACCAAGTAATTTTTCCCATTACAAATATATGTAAATTGGATGAATCCATTCCTGACATACA
>NW_005207942.1:0-204 GCF_000412655.1 Myotis brandtii
CAAAGTGCTTCTGACAGTTTGCAATCCTTGACATTTACTCTTCAAGACTGACACAACTGGAACATGAGCCCCGTTCTTTCTGACTCCAGGCTTGTTCCACAGTTCCACTAGATTAAAAAAAAATTATGGAGTTTGGTGCAAAGTTGTCTCAATACTTTTACCAACACGTTATTTAAATGGTATTTTTTAAAAACTTCAGTATAA
>NW_005207943.1:0-204 GCF_000412655.1 Myotis brandtii
AATTTAATTTTGGGATATACATATATATTTTGAACTTATAAATAGTAGTCAAAAAAGAGGAGCGAGATCTAGAAGATGTGATGATTGACAGCAGACACAACATGAAGAACAGGCTTGGTTAGGGCATGTAGAAGCCAGGAAAACTAAAAGGTTATGGAACCTCTGGAATATATAATTCAGAATAAAATAATAAAACTATTCAAT
>NW_005207944.1:0-204 GCF_000412655.1 Myotis brandtii
GATTTGACAGTCACGTGTTTGGTAATACGGCGGCCCCAATCTTTGATATCTGTTTTATATGTATGGGAGCTGTTTCACTTGGTTTAGGCATTGAGACCAGCAGGAAGAAGGAAGACTCCAGGGCGGTGACATCCAGGCTGCTGTCAGCGGATGTTGGCCAGCCCAGAGAGAGGCTGTGGTAGGTTTTGGTGTGCCACCAGACAG
>NW_005207945.1:0-204 GCF_000412655.1 Myotis brandtii
TTTTTGCTGCAGTGGAAGATAGCAGAAGGCTGGCAGTCCTTCAAATATTTGCCCCTCAAAAGCCAAAGTAACAGAAGGATGATATTTAAGTTAAGGGAATTTAAAAAATTTTTAAAGATAAAATAAAAATGAGAAGTCATGGATATTATATTCATTTAGGTCTTATTCTATCTAATAAAGAAGGGATATGCTAATTGACCCTCA
>NW_005207946.1:0-204 GCF_000412655.1 Myotis brandtii
TATATATATTTTAAAAACACACAACTCAAAATAATGCCGTTTTTTCAGTGTTTCTGCCCCAAACCAATGGTATCAGGTTGACATGCAATAAAAATGTAGGGTTTAGGCCTCGCTGGTGTGGCTCAGTGGGTAGAGCGTCGACCTGCAGACTAAAGGATCCCGGGTTTGATTCCGGTCAAGGGCACGAACCTGGGTTGCAGGCTC
>NW_005207947.1:0-204 GCF_000412655.1 Myotis brandtii
CTACTCCAGGCAAGGCCCGCTACTCCAGGCAAGGCCCACTACTCCAGGCAAGGTCAGCTACTGCAGCCGAGGCCCGCTACTCCAGGCAAGGCTAGCTACTCCAGGCAAGGCCAGCTATTGCAGGCAAGGCCCACTACTCTAGGCAAGGCCCGCTAATCACGAACCCACAGGATCCAGAAGTTAAGGTTTGTCAGGTCGTCTTTA
>NW_005207948.1:0-204 GCF_000412655.1 Myotis brandtii
CACAGCAAGAGCAGCAGGAAGTTCCCGCCATTCCAGCCAGGCCCTTCAGGGAGGCCACCGCCCTGGCTGATGGGAAGTGTGGCCATTTGTCTCAGGCTGAGAGGAATTGGGCCCCCTCCAGAGTCCCCAGGGCCTCAGTTTATCCTGTGGACAGTTTCTTAAATGCCCGAGGTGGAGACACAGACTACAGAGGGTGGTTACCAG
>NW_005207949.1:0-204 GCF_000412655.1 Myotis brandtii
TTACTTTAAAACAAACACTTATTAACAGAAAAACTATCGTCTTTACTTGATAAGAGGAACAACAATAGGAGAGATAAACTTCCAGAGTTGTGCTTTTTTGACACTGGATTCTTTTTCCTAGATCAACCATCCAGCACATAAATTCCTTCTTCTCCCCCCCTACTCAGATTCATTCTCTATTTTAGAAATATCTCCTTGTATTGT
>NW_005207950.1:0-204 GCF_000412655.1 Myotis brandtii
TCCCTGGGCTCACCAAGTGTCCTCTCTTTACCGACTCGTATTTGGAGTTAAAACTGAGAGCGAGCTTTGCTCAGCACAGAGGTGTCCCCACCCCGGGCACAGGAATCACCGGAGGCTCATGACGCCCAGCACTGGGCCCCAGGCATCTACCCCAGAGTCTCCCATTCAACCCTGTGGGGGTGGGGCTGAAAATTTTGCATTTCT
>NW_005207951.1:0-204 GCF_000412655.1 Myotis brandtii
TTCACAAAAAAATATATTTGCTAACCCCGGCTCCAGAGTGCATGTAATATAATAATTAAAATCAATTTATTGAACTATAATATATAAAAAAACGCACTCATTTTAAAACTACTGTTTAATGAGTTTGGGAAAAGTATACAACCATGTAACCACCACCACCATCACCGTCAAGATACAGAACATTTCCATCATCCCTTTAATTTT
>NW_005207952.1:0-204 GCF_000412655.1 Myotis brandtii
TCGCCAGAGTGAGTAGAAGAGAAGCAAACAGAAAGAATGGTGCTATTTGATGGAAGGAAGAGGAATAGGAAGTCTGAGATGGTTACCCGAGAGAGTCTGAAGCCTTAGCAACGTTAGGCTCAATTTAAAAAAGAATTTTTACTAAACTTGGGAATGAGATTATAAGAAAAAATCATTGGGTGACATTTAAAGAAGGAATATAAT
>NW_005207953.1:0-204 GCF_000412655.1 Myotis brandtii
GGGCCTTCAGCCTTTCTCTGCTCCCAGTTCCCAGGGTAGAATACACAGCCTCCCAGATCCCATCTTCATCTGTTAGAGGACCAGCCACAAGCCGTGACCAGCAATCCTGCTCCTGGTCCCAGTTTCAAAGTCCTAGAAGATAGGATGTGACTCATCGGCTTGAGTCCATACTTGCTCTAGTCATTGCTGGGTGGTGAGTAGAGT
>NW_005207954.1:0-204 GCF_000412655.1 Myotis brandtii
CGTGTCTTACTAAGGCACTTAGAAATCTTATCTTTTTTCATCTTTAGTGTGAGAGTCTCTATTTCTCACATTGAGGATGACTGTAGGTCTCTAGATATTTTATGACTTAAATTTGGGATGAAATTAACTTACAGGATGAACACATCCATTTCCCTTGCTATGGAGTTCAACTTCATTGGATCCAAATCTGTGAAGTCACTTAGA
>NW_005207955.1:0-204 GCF_000412655.1 Myotis brandtii
TTACCCAGAACTTGTCTCCGAACCCCCAACCACACGAACCCACCACCTCGCTCCCGAGTTCCCACCCCCTGGGTCTCCCCAGCCCTTTGACAGGTTGGTGTTGGGGCCGCTCACCCTGGGGCACGTGCACGATGCCCACGGTCACTCCAGCCACCGCATCCCCGAGCAGCCAGGCCCTCCAGCGGTACTGAGGCAGCCAGCGCA
>NW_005207956.1:0-204 GCF_000412655.1 Myotis brandtii
AGGGAGCAGATTGAAGCCACTGTGTCCAGGGTGGGAATGGTCTGCTGAGAGGGAGGCCTGAACAGGGAGCTGTGATTGTCCTGGAAACGAGGGAATTGAGACTGTCCATATCACCAGACTGCAGCTAACTAAGGCCGGGCTTTGCCACTGTAACGGGAAGTCTGGGAGCCTATAGCTGGAGGCAGCAGGTTTGACACTATATCC
>NW_005207957.1:0-204 GCF_000412655.1 Myotis brandtii
GATAAATGTTTGCTGATTGAATAAAGGAATAAAGAAATGACTAAGGGAGACAGAAGAAAAAGGAGGATTCAGGAAGGCATGGGCCTTTCCCCTGACTTCACAGGTAATAATGATAGACACGTGTTACACAGCACAGAGCTCATGAACCCATTTCACAGGCAGTGAGACCAAGGCTCGGTGGGAGGGCTGTGGCTCATTTGGGCT
>NW_005207958.1:0-204 GCF_000412655.1 Myotis brandtii
AATTTTTGTGCACTGGGCCTCTAGTAAATAATAAAACTTCCATTTACTGAGAAGGAGGTGTTCTCATGGTAGCAAGCAAGTAGCATTTTTAAAAACATCTTTATTTCCATGGCCTTGAGTCTGGGGATTATGGTCCAAAAGACAACTTTTCCAGGTGATACCAACTATTCAGGTGATTCAGGTCATGGTCATGTAGACTTGTTC
>NW_005207959.1:0-204 GCF_000412655.1 Myotis brandtii
CCTGATGTTGGGCAGGGGAACTGCTTTCTTGCCTTTCGGGGCGGAAGGGCTGGAAGGAGGTGGGCAAAGGAGGCAACGCAGAGACTAACTCCTATATTCAAAGTGCCCAGCAGTGAAAGTGGTTCAGATAGTGACCAGGCACAGTGCAAGCTCTCAAGCCCGGTTTCGAGGACCATCTGTTGTAGAGTTTAAACATTTCTGGAC
>NW_005207960.1:0-204 GCF_000412655.1 Myotis brandtii
CCCTTTTAAGAAAGATAGCAAAACACAAAATCCTGCAGTCTATCATTGACAACGCTTGTCATAATATCTAAAATTACTGGGCATACAAATAAGCAAAAAACTCAAAATAATTCAGAGTTCAACTAACAAATGAAGATTTTTGGAGCAGCTATGAATTCTCTTTCTTCCCCCACCACACTCCCTCTCTCTTGATCTCTATTTTTT
>NW_005207961.1:0-204 GCF_000412655.1 Myotis brandtii
ATGAAGAGAGACAGCACAGAATGGAGCACACATGAATCAGAGCTCAGCGTGCGCACAGAGAAGAAGGAGAGAAAAGAGTTTGAACCGGGGAAGAGATGAACAAAGAAAGAAAGGGGGAAGGATGTCTTTTCCAGGCAGGGCCACCTCCTCCTATCACATGTATCACACAGAACTGTTTCCATTGGTGTTATCAACCCGGGAGTT
>NW_005207962.1:0-204 GCF_000412655.1 Myotis brandtii
CTTCTCCCCAGTGTCATGCTGGGGGCTCCCACCTGAACGGCAGTTAAGCTCCAGCATCTGGCAGCCCAGACTCTCCTGACACCTGCCCAGAGGGCCCTGTGCTCCTCAGTCCCCGCCCCCTTCAGACCCTTGCCCTCTGTATGGCTCCCACTGCCCTCCACTGCCACGGTCTCAGGCAGAGCCCGGAAAGATGCCTGCTCAGCT
>NW_005207963.1:0-204 GCF_000412655.1 Myotis brandtii
CTTGGGCACCAGGAGCTCTGAAGCAGCATATCTTACTGCGGTGATTATCAGATCGTCATCGAAGATGCTTCTCAGTTTTAGTCCACAGTCTTAGAACAAGATGCTGACTGGGCCAGTTCTGATCAGGTTCCCACATCTGGAACTATGGACTGCGGCCAGGGGTAAAGTCACATTGTCCACAATGGTGACTCCGTGGTAACCACA
>NW_005207964.1:0-204 GCF_000412655.1 Myotis brandtii
TGCCCGTCTCTTGGAGCTACTCTCCTCTTGGAGATGACGGGGAGCGCAGAGGGGTCAAAGGGAAGATGCGGTTTCTTGGGTGGCCCACGGGTGCTTTCGCGCTGTGCCCTCCTGAGAGACCTGCCTCGCACCCCAGACTCGCCCTGCAGAGGTTCTGCCCTCTGCCACTCTTCTTAAAGAAGTAAAAGGTTCCATTCCTTTCAC
>NW_005207965.1:0-204 GCF_000412655.1 Myotis brandtii
AACTTAAACGTATAACTAAAATGTATAAATACGTTTCCGCTTTCAATGCGTTAATAGAATTTCCTTATTGTCAAGTTTGAGAGTTTTTTACATGTTTTATATATTCTTTTATCATATATGTGATCTACAAATATTTTCTCTTTCTGGGGGTTTTCTTTTTGTCTTTTAACTAGAGGACTGGTGCATGAAATTTGTGCATGGGGG
>NW_005207966.1:0-204 GCF_000412655.1 Myotis brandtii
ATTCAAGAAAACATGGTCCTCTCATCTGGACCTCTAGAGTCTAAATTGGGTACACAATGATGAATATGTAGATTTACAGATATGTACATAAAGATGTATACATAAATATATTTAATGGTGAAAAGGCAACATTTAATTCTTTTAAAGAAGGGGGGCATGACTCCTGAATGTGCCTTTTTATGGTTGTACTAGAGGCCCGATGCA
>NW_005207967.1:0-204 GCF_000412655.1 Myotis brandtii
TGCTCTACCTCTGGCTACTACCATCTTCTAAGTCATTTTCTACATTTCAGCCACAGTGACTTTTTCACGATTCAAATTTGATTAAAATACCTCTGTGTCCTAATCTGCTTTAAACAATTCAATGGCTTGTTATTGCTCTTAATAGAAGATTCACTCCCTTAGCATGACCTGGGAGGCCCTGCATGGTATGGCTCCTGTCCTCCA
>NW_005207968.1:0-204 GCF_000412655.1 Myotis brandtii
CATATTTAAGCTAACTAATAAATGATATTCTGACATGTTCTCTGAGGCTATAGGCCCAGTCCCCTCAAAGCATTTACTCACTGGGTGGTGATAGGTGTCATTTTACCTTGTGAGTTCTGATTTTTTTTACTTAAGGATCACACTTTCTCCTTGAATGATTGACAGGGGGTCTGGAATGATTAGCATATTCAATGGTGACTCTGG
>NW_005207969.1:0-204 GCF_000412655.1 Myotis brandtii
GGGGCAAAAGTAAGTTTACAGTTGTGAGTACACGAAAGTTTATTCTTGTATTATTATATATCAGTTATTGTATTATTTCCCACATGAACAACTGTAAACCTTCTTTGGCCCCACCTTGTAAATTATTAACTTATAAATTTTTTTTAATATTTAAATATTGACAGAAAAACATCCTGCAAAGTTCTTCTGATTGGAAATAATCTG
>NW_005207970.1:0-204 GCF_000412655.1 Myotis brandtii
TAAAGGAATAGAACTGCCAGGTAATGCAGGCCTCGCTCTAAGGGTGGGGAGACCCATCCAAAGTGAGGCATTGTAACTAGGGCTCTTACATGGGAACTGTTCCCTCACTAATTAACTTGTTTTTAACAAAACACTTCTGGGTGCAGTGACGTGACTTTGAAGGTAGTTGTCTAGGCAGTGGTTGGCAAACTGCGGCTCGGCAAA
>NW_005207971.1:0-204 GCF_000412655.1 Myotis brandtii
GATTACATCCTAATCTCCTGAGAGAAAGGGACATGAAGAAGAGAAAAAAGTACCATTTATCCAGGGTCTAATATTTGTCAGGGAATATTATATACATTATCATATTTTCTCATTACCATAACTCTTTGTGGTGGCTGCTCATATTACTAAACCCATTTGACAATGAAGAAACTGAGGCCCAGAGAAGTTAAATATTTTATTTAT
>NW_005207972.1:0-204 GCF_000412655.1 Myotis brandtii
GGCCTCTCTCCGAGTGGGAGCCTCAGCTACGGCACCAGCTGTGCATCCTGACATTTCTCTGAGCCTCGGTTTCTCCTCTGTAAAATGGGCATAATAACAGGGCCTCCTCTCGGGACAGGATGAACTACTCCGGGGAGGATTCCCAACCGGTCTGGGGTTCAGAAAGGGCTCCTGGAGGGGGTGTGGGGCACAGCTCAGATCGAA
>NW_005207973.1:0-204 GCF_000412655.1 Myotis brandtii
CCCGAGGTGTCCTCCCATACACCCACTGATACCCGCTGTGCGAAGAGCCTTGGACATCTGAGTGAGCCAGGGCCTCTGAGAAGCGGGTGCTGAGACTGGACTAAATATGCAAGACATTCAGGAGGGAGAGAGGGCGGGGAGGGTCTGTGGAGGCGTCTTAGACAGGGGTGAGGCGTCGGGCAGGGCTGCGGGGAGCCCCCCTGT
>NW_005207974.1:0-204 GCF_000412655.1 Myotis brandtii
AAGCAAACTGGATCAATCATCGAGTCTTCAACTTGCGATGTTTGAAGAACAACCTAATTCCAAAGTCGCTGATGGTAACACCTCCGGACTCTACAATTCAATCTCGAAAAATGGCGCATACTGCAGCAAAGCTATTTCTAAAACAGCGCATATTTCTGACAGACAAAAAATTGTGTGACATCCGCCAGCATGCCGGTTGTTTAA
>NW_005207975.1:0-204 GCF_000412655.1 Myotis brandtii
GAACTAATGACTCTCACTTGGGACATGTTCAACCCCAATTACACATTGCCTTGTACTGCAGCCCTGAGGTGACGGCAGGTACTGTGCTTTGTGTCCCTTGGGTCTCACAGGTGTTCTTTTGTGAAAACTGTCCGGGTAGGCACAGACCAGAGTGGAGGCTATAATACGTAACTGTTCAGAGAGCAGGGGTTGATGTGGCAAAGT
>NW_005207976.1:0-204 GCF_000412655.1 Myotis brandtii
TATTCTTACTGGTACCCTGGACTTCCCTTGGCACTGGACTACCGACCTCACACCATACAAAGTTACCAATTCCTACTGCCAGGGTGCTGACAGACGTCTCATCTCCATGCTGACTCACATGGTAGAAATCCCCCATATTACAAAAAACTCTGAATTATATGGAGTTTATCTAAACATTGGTTTTATTCTTTTCTCTATTGGTTG
>NW_005207977.1:0-204 GCF_000412655.1 Myotis brandtii
TTCAGCCATTTTCTTTTCATCAAAATAAAAGGGAAAAAATTTTAAATAATAAAAGGAAAAACATTTGAAATTAAAAGGGAAACATTGAACTTCCAAGGTACACTAGTTGTCTAAAGCCTACATGGTTATTGAAATTTTACTGCAAGTGAATCCATTTTAGACTTTGCGAATTTCAGAAACCACTTGGCCAAGATTTATGAGAAC
>NW_005207978.1:0-204 GCF_000412655.1 Myotis brandtii
ACAGGGTAGACCTTTAGTAACCACAATTCTAGTTTCTATACCAGGGGCTTTAGCTTCGGTCCTTTCTGACCAGAGAGGAATTACACCTCCATGGGTTATCCCAGTTGCTGTACACAGCAAGGGACTCTCCACTGAGTGTGCCTTTCGCATACACACAAAACAATACCGAGCCCATGCCTTCTCATTTCCTCCTTTGCTGGGCTC
>NW_005207979.1:0-204 GCF_000412655.1 Myotis brandtii
AAACAGCCCTTGGCCCTTCTCCAAGCTCCATTGTGACTCCTGGTTATTGAGAACTAAACCCCATAAATGTTCCACCCTCCCCAAAGCCCGGGGACCTAGGCCCCCAGGTCTCTGCCGACTCCCAGTGGCAGCCACTCCTTCCTTGCACCGGTCACAGCCCACTAAGAATGTCAGTCATTATTCATCCACTCACTTGTTTACCAA
>NW_005207980.1:0-204 GCF_000412655.1 Myotis brandtii
GAGCAGGTGGGCGGTAAGGAGCAAGGGGTCCCAGACCACGAGAGAGATGTCCACCTGATGGCTTATGCCCGCTCCTCCTTAGGCCAGCAGGTGGACATCCCCCAAGGGGTCCCCGACTGTGAGATGGCACAGTCCGGACTGAGGGACCTCCCTCCTCGCGCATGAATTTGAATTTCATGCACCGGGCCTCTAGTATATATATAT
>NW_005207981.1:0-204 GCF_000412655.1 Myotis brandtii
GGTGGACAGTTACCGACTGGGGGGTGAGAGTAGCTCCAGCCAGATGCAGCAGTGGCAGTCGCTCTCGGTTATTCTGTGGGGGCAGTGACGGGCAAGCCTTCCTAGGCACAGAGAGGAGTCTGAAAGCGCCAGGGCAGCCTGGAGTCTGCTGGCAGACTGTCTGGCCAGGCTCCCCGGGGACCTGGGGTCTAGACTGAGGAGTGG
>NW_005207982.1:0-204 GCF_000412655.1 Myotis brandtii
ACGGGACCAGCTGTGACCAGCTCTGACGGGGTTCTCGCCCCCCCCTCCAGCCACCCGCCCACTCCCGGCTGTGCACACACATCGTGGGCCCCGCTGGCCCTCAGACCCCATCGGCCTGAGAGTCACCTCCTCGGTGACACCTCTGGCTCGCTCGTCCGTTCACCCAGCCGGCACAGGTCTCATGCCAGAGCCGAGCTGCAGGGG
>NW_005207983.1:0-204 GCF_000412655.1 Myotis brandtii
TCCTCATTTCTTCTTTGCTCAATTCACTTCAAGAAATTATCTTTAGAAATGCCTTGTATTGGTCATGATGATCATTTCTATAAATGTCACATTTACACTTCAAACTTTCCCAAAATGTTCATGTGTGACAGAATTGTTTGGTTTGGACAAAGAGTTAGAGGCATGGAAATTTAAAAATGTCAAATAAGATTTGATACCACTAAC
>NW_005207984.1:0-204 GCF_000412655.1 Myotis brandtii
AACTTAAACCTTGATTATTTGGCCCATGTTAGCCTTTAAGTTTATTGTACACTATGGAAGACTTGATAAACACTGTGCACTTAGGCTACACTAAATTTATTTTTAATATTTTCTTTTTTAATATAAATTAATCTTAGCTTTCTGTACCCTTTTCATGTTATAAACCTTTTGATTTTTTAAACTTTTGACTCTTTTATGATAACA
>NW_005207985.1:0-204 GCF_000412655.1 Myotis brandtii
TGAGCCAAACCAGCCAGGGCTCAAGGCTTTATCTTTATCTTTGTTCTGCCTTACATTGAGTTATAGCTTCTTGTAGCAAGAAGAATCAACCAGGAATCTAGTTTTCTCCAGTGTCTTTCGCTGGAGAAAGGGTGTTGGAGTGTACTTATTGACCCTCGTTTACCTGTAAGGTCCACACTTTAAAAGGTGGGCCCAGTCCTAAAG
>NW_005207986.1:0-204 GCF_000412655.1 Myotis brandtii
CCAGTATCTAGAGGTGGGAGACAGAGCACAGGTGGAGTCACAGTCATTACAGGATTCTACTCTAAAATTATTTGTGTTAAAATATATTTTTAAGAGGTAAACCAGAACCTTTAAACATTCCAGAAGTTTGCAGAAATTTATATAAAATTTAAGAAAACTTTTACTTTGTCCATTTTTTGTTCACTCAACAAAAACCTACTGTGA
>NW_005207987.1:0-204 GCF_000412655.1 Myotis brandtii
CTGTGCTAACTGAAGAGGAAAACCTTTCAAGTCACAAGGCAAAGACGCTCCCGAAAGGAGAGATCAAAACTTCTGTTTGTCAAGTTGGATGGCCAAAGGCTGGGACCCTAGAATGTACCCCCAGACTGTTGCTTCTCCTGCCTGCAGTTTTGGCTCCCCGACGACACAGTAAGTGAATGACGTTGATTCGGGAACAAAGAAAAC
>NW_005207988.1:0-204 GCF_000412655.1 Myotis brandtii
TCTCACCTGGGTCACAGATGCGGCATGGCAGACACTCAGGCAGGGCATTGAGGTGGGCAGTGTAGGTGCCCAGGGTGCAGGGCGCACACACTGTGGTCTTGTCCTCCCCGCAGGCCTCCTTCACCCGGTAGCCTGCAGCCAAGCGGGAACACACTCAGGGCGGGACAGCCCCGGAGCCCGGGCAGGTGTGACACCCCCCAGGGG
>NW_005207989.1:0-204 GCF_000412655.1 Myotis brandtii
TAAATCATTTGATGAGGACCATATGAGTGAAGGACCCCGTATTCGAATGAGGTGTTTCTAATTTCTCAGTGTTTTACTTGTTAATTTGTGACACCACCTTTTATTAACTTGCCACCTTTTAAACATAGAATTGTAAAGAGGATGTCCAGGTAGAAAATATTTACTCTAGAGCCTGACTCTGGTGCATAAATGAGCAGGTAACAT
>NW_005207990.1:0-204 GCF_000412655.1 Myotis brandtii
TCCCGGACAATCCTGCCAGCATCTGTTTCATCTCATGTGCTGGGAACTCAGTGACCCCTCCACACCTGCTCTACTGCAACTACATGACCAGCCCACAGGAATGTTCTGAAGGTTGCTCTCTCCTGGTACAGAATAAGTGTGCCCCTGCCCAGCCAGTGTTGCTCAGGGGTTGAGTGTCAACACATGAACCAGGAGGTCACGGTT
>NW_005207991.1:0-204 GCF_000412655.1 Myotis brandtii
CTGTCGAGGTCCATTTCCATCCCACCTCCACTTGGAAGTCTTTATGACCACTCAGCTGGAAGTCACCTGTCTGGCCTAGGAGCCCTGGTAGTGCATGGAGTATGCTCAATATGAAATTGGTGAATGAATAATTGTATTCTGCCACTCTAGGGGCATATCACTCCTTGAGCAGAAATGGCTAATTAAGAACATAATTAAATTTTA
>NW_005207992.1:0-204 GCF_000412655.1 Myotis brandtii
GGAGATGGAGAAATTATAATCTTCTCTTTTAAGAAAGTGGTAGGAAGGCTGTCAAGTCACCACAGCAACTTGGTGGTGGCCTCACCCAGATCCGTGCCTGCAGAGCAGGGGCGCAGAGAGCTGGGGTGGTCCGGCCCCTTGGCCACCTCTTCCCATATGGGGGTAAATAGAGACTGAGCTCCGCTTCCTGGAGAAACTAGACCC
>NW_005207993.1:0-204 GCF_000412655.1 Myotis brandtii
AAAAAAAGAAGAAGAAGAAGAATCTTCTTTGGCTCAAAGCTGCACCATCTGGACCTACCGGAGCAGCAGTCCCAACTTCCGGACCCACTTGGGCATTGCTCCCCCGTCTGTGACTCTTAAGTAGAGTTACACCCCACAGCCCCAGGAAGCTGCTGTCTAGCCTGTTGAAACCAAGGAGGCAGCCCTGATAGATCATCTGAAGCA
>NW_005207994.1:0-204 GCF_000412655.1 Myotis brandtii
TGGAAAGCTACTCATCAGCCAGGGCTGTTGCATGCTAGTAAAATGGGCAATTATTAAGGAAATAGGGGGAATGAGTTTCAGAATGGGTGGGGGATAGGGATCTGTGTCTATAGATGACTTATCAGAGGAACTGGGAGAGAAAACCCAGAAAAATGAGGCCAGTATAGAAGGGAATGGGATAAAGGCCACCTGTGAGGCCTGAGA
>NW_005207995.1:0-204 GCF_000412655.1 Myotis brandtii
ATGATGAGTTGCAAAAATAGAAGTAGAGAGCGTTTCCATGCCTTTAGGACCATCACAGTAGGATGGCATGTTATTCTTCCAATTATGTAAATCAGGTAGACAAGGGGAGTGCACATAAACAAATCCGAAAGGTTGACCTTGGCCATCTAGACCTGCAGGGACTTGTCACAGCGGATACTGCCCTGCCTGAGGCAGAGTAATCCC
>NW_005207996.1:0-204 GCF_000412655.1 Myotis brandtii
GAGGAACACAGAGGAAAGGCAGCTGACTCTGATTGGTAGGTGTGGTGGACAAGTTGTGAGGTGGACAGAAAGTCTTAAAGCTTGAAACCCCAAATACCAACAATTGGTCATATCTAACCATGGTGAGAAATACCAGATATATAGGGATAACAACTACAGTACTAGAATTAATATAGTAGATCTGGAGAGCTAGATAATACCAAA
>NW_005207997.1:0-204 GCF_000412655.1 Myotis brandtii
GAGAGGGTCCTCATGCTCTGAGAGGGAGGCCAGTGCCGCAGGGATGTGCTGGGCAGACCCAGGGAGCCCTGGCCTGTGGTGGCGCCCCACGGCGGTCTCAACGCCCACACCGCCGGCTGCAGTCTGCTCTCACGGGGTGCGTGCCTCCAGAAACACCCTGGGGAGGCCCCCTCCAGTTTCAGATGGACGGAGACACTGTCACTG
>NW_005207998.1:0-204 GCF_000412655.1 Myotis brandtii
AGAGAATTACCTTGTATCTGGCCCTGTGCTAGGAACTTTACATACGTTAATATACCTGAAAGACAGGCATTATCGTGAGCTCCATTTCAGCCATGGAACATGAGGTCCTGAGGGGTTAGATAACTTACTCAAGATCACAGTCAGGATTGGAGTCCTGGTCTTCCTAGTTTGGGAGCCCAGTGTTCTTTCCCAGAGCAACTCTCC
>NW_005207999.1:0-204 GCF_000412655.1 Myotis brandtii
TATCTCCCTCGGTTACACTGGGATGGGGGCTATTCTTCCTATTTATGGCGAGTGCTATTATCTGTGCTTTTCCCTGCGTCATACAGACTACCTCCCATCTCTCCCATGCACATTCTATTGCACTTTCCTACCTCTTAATAAAACTCTCCATCGATCCTTCATCCCTTCTCTAGCTACTACCCTAGAGCGTTTCTTCCTTCAAAG
>NW_005208000.1:0-204 GCF_000412655.1 Myotis brandtii
GTGCACAAATTTTTGTGCACAGGGCCTCTAGTAGATACTGAAATCCTCAACAAAATATGATCAAGTCAGATCCAGCAATACACTAGAAAGACCATACACCATGATCAAGTGGGAGTTATTCTGGGGATGCACAGCTGGTACAATATTTGCAAGTCAATAAATGTGAAACATCACATAAACAAAATGAAAGATAAAAATCACATG
>NW_005208001.1:0-204 GCF_000412655.1 Myotis brandtii
TGACCACCAGGGGGCAGAGGCTCAGTGCAGGAGCTGCTGCACTGCGCTCCCGCAGTGGGAGCACCGCTCAGCCAGAAGTTAGGCTGACAGCTGGAGAGCACAGCAGCAGTGGCGAGAGCCTCTCCCACCTCTGCAGCAACACTAAGGATGTCCAACTACTGGCTTAAGACTGCTCCCTGCAGAAGCCAGAGGTATGTCTGACTG
>NW_005208002.1:0-204 GCF_000412655.1 Myotis brandtii
CAAAAGCTGGTCTGGAAAATAGAGGGCTCTGCCCCCTTCAGGGTTGAGGGCAGTGAGAGCTATAAACACCTCCGTGTACAATGATCCTTGGGGCCCTGTCCCACATGCAGGACCTGGGCGGGTGTCAGCGTACATCTGCAGGCTGGTTTTTCCTAGAACCAGATTCACCTACTTTTCTCATAGGAACCTTTCAAAAGCATCATC
>NW_005208003.1:0-204 GCF_000412655.1 Myotis brandtii
AACATATTGCTTTTATTTCCTGCAGATTAACACATTCAGTTGTCCTACCAAGACCTGGCTTTCGCTGATAGGGTCTTAGGACTTCTCCCTTTTGGAAAATAATAGAAAACCTTCTGACTTCGTGTCTCTATCAAGACATCAAAATAGCCTTAAAGGGACTTCTCTCGTTGTGTCGCCCTCCAACGGGGAAAACGGTAACTATCC
>NW_005208004.1:0-204 GCF_000412655.1 Myotis brandtii
CTTTTGCCCCCTCCTTTTTGCCTTCCATGTAAATAAAGAATGAATGCCGAACAGAAGAATGCATATTGAAGGTTTCTACTAATAGTCAACGAGGGGAGCATAGAAGCATGAGAGGTGTACTTTCCCACCTTCAGACATGCAGTCTTCGCTGAGCTGGCTCACTGTCATATGCAAAGGAAACTCAGCAGCCAATATGCTGCTTAG
>NW_005208005.1:0-204 GCF_000412655.1 Myotis brandtii
TTTATCTTTATTGTTGAAAGTGTTACAGATGTCCCCCATTCCCCTCATTTTTTAAATTGGATTGTTTGGGGTTTTTTTCACTTTTGAGTTGTATGAATTCTGTATATATCTTGGATGTTAACCCCTTATCAGATATATGTTTTACAAGTATTTTCTTCCACTTACCAGGTTGCCTTTTCATTTTGTTGATGGTTTTATTTGCTG
>NW_005208006.1:0-204 GCF_000412655.1 Myotis brandtii
GCCGGGAGCTTCGCCCAGGGCTGGAGGTGAGAGGATCGTTTTGCCGACGGCGGGCAGGGCTGGAGGCCATGGAGAAGGATTCAGATGATTCCTGCAAGGGAAGACCATGAAGATGAGGGCTGACTTAGCTTTCTATGATAAGGTGGTCTCCTTACAGTGATCCTGTTCTCCACACCAAATCCCTTCCAGCCTCAAGACTGCATT
>NW_005208007.1:0-204 GCF_000412655.1 Myotis brandtii
ACCAAAGGACGATTCTTATGGCAGCAAGACTGGGCTGCATTCTGGGTGCTCTGCCCAGCGTAGGGTACAAACGAATGACAGTTGCTGATGGACAAAGACATGACTTCTAAATTGATTTTTTGGGGTCGTTACAACATCAATATATTCTCATTCTCGTTTTTTTTCTTCCCCTCAGATTAAAGGTAGATCTTAAAAAGTGGATGA
>NW_005208008.1:0-204 GCF_000412655.1 Myotis brandtii
ACCAAAGGACGATTCTTATGGCAGCAAGACTGGGCTGTGTTCGGGGTGCTCTGCCCAGCTTAGGGTACAAACGAATGACAGTTGCTAATGGACAAAGACATGACTTCTAAATTGATTTTTGGGGGTTGTTACAACATCAATATATTCTCATTCTCATTTTTTTTCTCCCCCTCAGATTAAAGGTAGATCTTAAAAAGTGGATGA
>NW_005208009.1:0-204 GCF_000412655.1 Myotis brandtii
TTTTTATGTCAATAAGGTGGGAATAAAAATAAAATAAGCATTTAATATAATAATTTATATTATTATAAATAATATAAATAAATATAAGCCAGATTACTGACTTAACTTAAAAGTTCTAAATGTACATTAAAATTTTTTCTTTTGGCATATTACAGCATAAATACAAACAATAACAATAACAACAAAAACTCCCCCCCCCCCCCA
>NW_005208010.1:0-204 GCF_000412655.1 Myotis brandtii
AATAGAAGAATATTTTCTATTTTCCTTGGTATAAATAAGAATTTCCTCAGGATAAAAATGAAACAACAAAAAGTCATAAGTGAAGGGAAATATTGATAAATAGAATTTTATTAAAATTCAGAACATGAATTTATAAAATGTCACGATCAAGAAAGTAAAAATGCAAGCCAGAGAATATAGTGAGAATACATATCTCAGACCAAA
>NW_005208011.1:0-204 GCF_000412655.1 Myotis brandtii
TAACCTGGAGACTTGGGGCCTAAATAAGGAAAGAGATAGATGTATTCTTTTTTTAAAAAAATTTTTTTATTGATTTTTAGAAGAAATGAAGGAGACATTGATGAGAGAGAACCATTGATTGGCTGCCTCCTTGCACTGCCCCTGCCTGGGATCAAACCCACAGCTCAGGCATATGCCCTGACCAGGAATCAAACGGAAGACCTC
>NW_005208012.1:0-204 GCF_000412655.1 Myotis brandtii
GCATGGAGCACCTCTCGCGGGCCGGGACTCACGGTTCGAATGGCAAAACGGTGCTCACACAGGATTGGTGGGGCTTGTGCAGGGCTGGGGTGCTGGCATGATGGAGGCAGGGCCCGCGGCTTGTGTGGTGGAGGCGGAGCCCGAGGATGGCAGCCCGACCAAACTATCGGTCACCAGGAGGTGCATGGAGCACCTCTTGTGGGC
>NW_005208013.1:0-204 GCF_000412655.1 Myotis brandtii
GCATGGAGCACCTCTCGCGGGCCGGGACTCACGGTTCACATGGCAAAACGGTGCTCACACAGGGCTGGTGGGGCTTGTGCAGGGCTGGGGTGCTGGCACGATGGAGGCAGGGCCTGCGGCTTGCGTGGTGGAGGCGGAGCCCGCGGATGGCAGCCCGAGCAAACTATTGGTCACCAGGAGGTGCATGGAGCACCTCTTGTGGGC
>NW_005208014.1:0-204 GCF_000412655.1 Myotis brandtii
ATTTCCATTTATTTAAGGTATTATATAAAATATAATACATTTAATAGAAATCACAGACCAGAAAACTCAAAAATGTTATTAAAAACAGGAAATGTTTAATTTTGTTTTGATTTTTTGATAGTATATACACAGGGGTGGAAAAAAGCAGGTTTACAGTTGTGAGTACCTGAAACACAGAGCTTATTCTTGTATTATTATTTATTA
>NW_005208015.1:0-204 GCF_000412655.1 Myotis brandtii
TTGAGATAAAAAGTTTTCTGCTACCATTTCATTAGATGATCTTTAATGGTCCTTTCAGATTCTGTGGAAATACTATCTACAATGTAAGAAAAGGGACAAAGAAAATCATACATTGAAATCCTTACTTCTGCGTCGATGTCAAAAGTAATATGTGGAAATTCTCTCAAGTTGTGCCAAAAAATTAGGTCCACACACCAGGACCTA
>NW_005208016.1:0-204 GCF_000412655.1 Myotis brandtii
GATTCTCTCTGAACTAAAGTTTCAGGTATTCTCAGCAACAATTTATCTTCATATAGAAGAAGTGCAAAGTCTTGTTGAATTAGTATTGTTTTTTTTCTCAATAAATATTTTTAATGAAATAGTTTTGTCATGGCAAAAAAGTTTCTAAATTCCTTTTAGCTGATTATAATGTTTAGAACATCAATTAACCTAATAGATAAAAAT
>NW_005208017.1:0-204 GCF_000412655.1 Myotis brandtii
AAAAGTTTGCCCACCCCTGGCTTAGGTCATGGGGGCTTGCCTAAGCCACTGTCTGGCCATGGAGGCTTGGAGCAGGTGCCACGTGTGTGTGTCCGCTGGGGGCCTGCCCCCTGCCACACCATGGGGGTTCGGAGCAGGCTTCCCTCTGTGTTGATCTCTCAGGCTCGGGGCTGCTCCTGGCCCCTCCTCCTAAGCTGGTTGTGA
>NW_005208018.1:0-204 GCF_000412655.1 Myotis brandtii
TAAGAGTATAAATATGTGTTGTTTTAAGCCAATAAATCTGTGGCAATGTGTTATGTTACAGCACTGACATAAATCTAAAAAAGCATTTGATATGAAAGATGGAACTGCCTAGTTTGTTGAACTCAATTTTCTAGCCATTTATAAAATTTCAGTGTCCAGTAATTCTGTATTGATAGCTTAGTATTGCATTTAGGCCTCTGCCTT
>NW_005208019.1:0-204 GCF_000412655.1 Myotis brandtii
CGGGCAGCTGAAGAAACTTCAGAAGAGCAGCAGGAGCCTGGCATGTCTGTGCCCATCCCATCCCCCCATTCAGTTTCCAGCGCACTTAGGTGATGATGCCTCTAGCACAGCTCCCAGTGACCAACTCCCACATGATTCACACACAACATTAGATACCCAGGGTGCTCCTCCTCTCAGACAAAACGGGGGACCAAATAAAGAAGC
>NW_005208020.1:0-204 GCF_000412655.1 Myotis brandtii
TCCCACCGGGGCACCACTAAGCCCTGATACAAGCTAAGTCCCATCCACGGTGAAGAAGACCAGGGCGTGGAGTGGGAGCCAGGACCCTGCCTCCCGGAGGCTCTCCACCCACTCACGGAGGAGCTCTGCCTGCCCCGCCCCACCCCCAGCCAGGGGGGACAAAACATTCAAAACCAGCCCCCGGGCACCTGCAATGGCAAATCT
>NW_005208021.1:0-204 GCF_000412655.1 Myotis brandtii
GGCTGAATCCTTGAGATGGACCTGGACTGGGGTGGCTGTATGGATTGTCCTATCCTACCCTGCATGGCCCAAACGTCAGGGTTAATTTCAGTCTCCAGTAGGGAGAGACATAGGACCTGCTCTGGAACAGGAGCTCCCAGATGAACAAGGATATCTCTTCCTAAGAAAGGAGTAGGAATACCCACCAAGGCTATCATTTAAAAT
>NW_005208022.1:0-204 GCF_000412655.1 Myotis brandtii
GTTCTTCACTGGGTAAGTCAGAGGGAAAAGCCGGACCCGCCCCATCATCCACAGGTCTGCCCTGGCTTCTCCCGTGAAACCCTGGGCTGTGCCCACGTCATACTCCCTGCGGCATCCCTGCAGCAATGCCTGGAGGCAGGTGGTTCGACAGAGATGCTGTTGCCCGCGGGAGCCTTGGAACGAGGTCTGGGCACAGCAGTGGAC
>NW_005208023.1:0-204 GCF_000412655.1 Myotis brandtii
TTCCTCTCACTTGTATGTTTCTCCCCATTTTGACATGGGAATTTTCTCATTCACCAGGCATGTAAGAATTGCTTAGCTAGTTCGTGGATTTCTTCCAGAGGGAATTGTTCTATGTGTAGCTGTAGATCTGGTGTGTCCCTGGGAAGTTAAGGAACCCCCCATGTTGCCATCTTAGACCAGAATATGTCTCTTCAATTTAAACCA
>NW_005208024.1:0-204 GCF_000412655.1 Myotis brandtii
CACCTTTCCTCCTCTGGAATGTTCTCCACAGGCATTGGCAATGCTCAGAGAGGCCTGGCTCAGCACCTTGTCTAAGAGTTCTTTTGCATTTTCTCTCAGTCATCCCATTATTTATCCCTTTTATGGCATTTATCATAGTTAGTAAGTGCATATCTTTATAAAAGTTTGTTCATTTACCAGTTTCCTCCATAGAATGTAGGTTTT
>NW_005208025.1:0-204 GCF_000412655.1 Myotis brandtii
GAGAATCCCAGAGGCAGAAATGCTTATCCATGGATGTGGGGAATTGCCACGAATATAGTCAGTTTCACGGAGCCTGGATCTGTGTTGACTGCAGCCCCTTCAGGTCAGTTCCTTCTCGGCAGCAATGGCTGCCTCACCCCCCGCGGAGCTGCTCAGAGGCCCTGATGGACAAGATTCTGACCCTCTGACTCCACAGCCAGCAGA
>NW_005208026.1:0-204 GCF_000412655.1 Myotis brandtii
AAGTGTAAAACACTAAACAAGTGACATAGGATGAGATGATGTAAGGTCACAAGTCTTTTTATAATGGTACTTGTTAGGGTATAATAGTACTTACAACCTGAGGTTCACAGCTAAGTCATTTAAACACATATTTACCAGAAATAACCAAGGAAGCAAGAAAATTGACCTTGATTCAGTACCTTTACAATTTACAGGTTGCCCACA
>NW_005208027.1:0-204 GCF_000412655.1 Myotis brandtii
TATTGTGTAAAATAAGGTTTCTTTCTCCTGTTACTAACACACAATGTCATTATTTTCTAAAAATTAAATAGGTCTTAATTGGACATACAGCAATGTGACAAAAGACAGAACATTCTCATATAATAAAAAATACCAACTGGTAATTACAATTTATTCATCTTCAGAACAGAAACTTAAATAAAAAATCTAATAATCAAGAATAAA
>NW_005208028.1:0-204 GCF_000412655.1 Myotis brandtii
CACCTGCCAAGTCTCACAGTGATGACCACAGGTCCCCACCTCCGGGCTCTCTCGAAACCATTTAACTCCCTGCAGACAGAGCCGTCTTTTTCAAAAGGTCCATCTGGTCATGTCACTTCTCTGCTCTCAGTCACAGTTGCTCCGCATTGTCTCCAGAAGGGAGACCATGCGCCTTCCTACATGTCTCCAACCACATCTCTTACG
>NW_005208029.1:0-204 GCF_000412655.1 Myotis brandtii
AAAACCCATCACTCCTTTCCTGCTGATAAGGTTGTCCCATTCCCTGGGCTGGGGGAAGGCCCTGCCACACCCTGGGAATGTGCCACTAGCCCAAAGCTGGATGGCTCTCCCATACCTGTCTGGATATTTTAAAAAGCTCTACCCACCGAAGGAGAAGAAGTGGGCCATAAGAATCTTGATGTTGGGACTAGATTTCCTGGCCTC
>NW_005208030.1:0-204 GCF_000412655.1 Myotis brandtii
ACCCTGCCCAGACCTCCTGAATCAGAATCCTCATTTAATAAATCCCCAAGCCATGGGTACCCACACCAAAGGCTCTTGCTCCTTCATGGACCATGTTAGTGGGTTACATGACAGTGGACCACATAAGGTGATCAAGACCAAGTCAGTCAATATTTCTGGAATTCAGCGCCATCGTCTCTAACACCAGGTGACACACCAGCACAC
>NW_005208031.1:0-204 GCF_000412655.1 Myotis brandtii
TATTGTGTATCTTTCCAAGAGAGAATTCTGGAGAAGCGCATTGAATAAATACCAAGTCAGCAAAACACTTCTGAGGTTCTCAGTTCATTGGGGAGATCAGCAGAAGGGCTGGCTGCAACTGGAACACATGCTAATCACCTTGGCATCAGTTGCAATTTCTGCCAAGCGGTAGCTCAGGGTTGCCATTATTAAAACTGCATCAGC
>NW_005208032.1:0-204 GCF_000412655.1 Myotis brandtii
TAATTAAATTGGCAAACACCAATGACAAAGTAAAAATATTAAAGGCGGGGGGCGGGGAGATGAAGGAGAAATAAAGTTTTTGAACTGAAAAAAAAAAAAAGAATATTAAAGGCTGACAGAGAGAGAAAGAAAGTGACCTATAAGGGATCTCCCATCAGACTATCAATTGATTTCTCAATGGAAACACATCAGGCCAGAAAGGAA
>NW_005208033.1:0-204 GCF_000412655.1 Myotis brandtii
GTGCTGGGAAACAGCGGGAGCTGGTGACCTCGGGCAGAGAGGCGGGTGACACGGGGGAGTGTCTGCATCGTGCGTGATGCCAGCAGCTGACACTCATTCTCCATAACATGTCGGATGGAGGCTTTTCACCCATCCCCGTATCTCAAGCCAGAAAGTGTTGTCTTCCCTTCAGCTGAGAAAAGTGAGGCTCATGACCCAGCTCAA
>NW_005208034.1:0-204 GCF_000412655.1 Myotis brandtii
TTATGAAAACAGGTGGCAGATGTAGTTTGCAGACCCTGCATCTGGGCACTGCTCACCTCAAAACCTCTGTGTCAATTCATAAGTTTTGTCCACCCTCCCATTCCCCTCTTGGTGAGTCATTTTTTCCCCCCTCTGTCCCTTTTCTTTCAGGGGGCAACACACAGTCACTTCTCAATAAATGAGGATGCCAAGGAGACTCATAAT
>NW_005208035.1:0-204 GCF_000412655.1 Myotis brandtii
GTCTAGGTTATTATAATTCTTTTCACAAAGAAAGTGCCATTGTGTGTGAGCCCTCATGTAGAAAAGGTTCAGAATTTCCATTGAGATTCCCTCTCTGACCTTTAGGATATGTAGCAAAGTTCCATTTAATTTTTAAACATTGAAGGACTTCCTGGTTTTCTTTTCGCTATGACTGTGGCTCAATTCCCCTGTGGTCTAAGAATA
>NW_005208036.1:0-204 GCF_000412655.1 Myotis brandtii
TTACTTTTTGCATTAATAAGGAGTTAGTTACTCCAGGCAAGGTCAATTTTTTCTAATACCTACGTTAACTGACCAGGATCTCAGTTGATACCCTGTGGGTACCATTTATTTACGGAGACTCTGTAGATACATATGGCTAAATCTTATGGAAATTTTAAATTACAACGTGGAAGGAAACAGAAGGTAAAGTTTACAATTTTCATT
>NW_005208037.1:0-204 GCF_000412655.1 Myotis brandtii
TATTTATCTAGACTTCTGCATAGCAACCATATAATACGTTTTTGGAGCAGAAGAGAAACTTAGAGACCCTCCTAATGTTGTAGTTGAAGAAACTAAAGTCCAAGTAAATAAAATAATTTTCCAAATAATTTTCCTGACCATTTTGGAACCAAAATCAAGATCTCCTGGGGGTGGGGATACAATGTCACACTGCTTTTGTGATGG
>NW_005208038.1:0-204 GCF_000412655.1 Myotis brandtii
CACTGTGAAGACCAGAGCTGGACGGGAAACGGAGAAGCGCTGTCACCTCTGGTGGCTTACTTGTCAAATATGCGTAAGTTTCCCTGAAACGTGTATTTTGCAATTCAACCCCGAAAGGCCTGGCTCCGGTTGTGAATGTCACGGTGAAGAGGGGGACGCCCAGGACTGAAGCAGGAGGCTGGGTTCTCCTGTGGCTCATCCGTC
>NW_005208039.1:0-204 GCF_000412655.1 Myotis brandtii
AAGTCAAGTTCATATATGCACACACCTAAAATCCCAAGCGACTCAGATGGGCCTATGATGAGAAGCTGGCACCTGAGAACAGCAGGGCCCATGCTCCAGGAGAGTTGTTTTGAGGGGTGTTTTGAGGGGTGGGGTGTATACCTGCCGAGGACCCCACCTGCAGGACAACTGCCTCTAGAGCAGCGGTTCTCAACCTGTGGGTCG
>NW_005208040.1:0-204 GCF_000412655.1 Myotis brandtii
AAATGTTAAACAGATTTCCCGTGGGACTTTCTCACTCCTTCATTCACTCCCTGCCCAAGATCTTTTACTCCAAAAGTGTCTGCCAGCAAAGGTGGGAATATAGGGAGGTAGAGCCTAAGGGAACAGGGGGGAGCCTGAGAAAACACAGCAAGTCTGAGTTGGGGGATCACCATTCCATTTGGAAGCTGATTGGACAATCGATTA
>NW_005208041.1:0-204 GCF_000412655.1 Myotis brandtii
AGCTTGCTCTTTCAAGGGAGTCAGGTGCCATCATTTGAGTTGGCAGAGATTCAAAGCCAGGGAGGGGATAGAAAAACTTTTTAGTGAAAAAAAATATGGGATTCAGGAGTGCCCTTGTTGAAGGCTGGCGGCAGGCAAACTAGCCGGTGGGGCATCCTACATGACTGGTTAGGAAAACATATTTGGTTATTTCTAGTTGCTCCT
>NW_005208042.1:0-204 GCF_000412655.1 Myotis brandtii
GCACCCACACAGGCTCAGGCCTCAGCAGCCGCCCCGGCTTTTAATTGTTCCTTTTGCTCCCAGGAGCTTGACGGACGGAGGAGGACGCTGGAGCGGAATCGATAATGTGTGACTAAACCCCGCGACCGAAATGAGGTCTGCGGTGCCGCCCGGCTTCATCTCTGCCGGCCTGTGCGGGCCCCCCGGCGTGAACAAGCAGCTGGA
>NW_005208043.1:0-204 GCF_000412655.1 Myotis brandtii
CTGCAGGGAATCAGAGATGACGCCTTCTTCACTTGGAGTGTGGACTGGAAACTGGACGACTCACAGTCCTGACGCGGCAGGCACTCCCACGGCTCGGCTGGGGGCTCTCTGGGGGCTGGCAAGGCCGCGAGCTAACGGCGTCAGGGCGCCCAGCCCATCCCTTAACATCGGCCCTGTACTAGTTCATTCCAGGTCTCAGAGCAG
>NW_005208044.1:0-204 GCF_000412655.1 Myotis brandtii
AGGGCGGGACCACTTCTTCCGACTTGGCGGAGAAGAAGCGCGATGTGAGGGCGCAGAGCGTCTCTTAAAGATGCAAAACCAGCCTGTCGGCCGCATTTTCCTCCAGGACGCGCTGAAGCCTCCCAAGACGAGTGGGCAAAACTCAGGACCATGGAAGCCAGCCTGGCCTTGGAGAGGAACCTGACCCAGGCCCTTTTGGAGCTG
>NW_005208045.1:0-204 GCF_000412655.1 Myotis brandtii
AAAGAAATAGTGTAATTTTACTACAGCCTAAAGATAACAATAGTTTATTTATAGCTTTTTACCATTTTTCTTGCTTAACTATAAAAAGTTCTTATCAATGAGGTGTGTTGATTGATTTCTGTGCAAAGTACTCAATTTAAAATTAGCCATTTTTTAATTTATTCAGATTCTTTCTACTTCAATTAACAGAAGGCAGGAATTTAA
>NW_005208046.1:0-204 GCF_000412655.1 Myotis brandtii
CCGGCGAGATGAGACAGGGCTGCCCTCCCCACGCCAGCGTCCAGGGCGGAGAGGAGAGCATCTTCCAGCTGCCTGGAAGGCCTGCTCCCCTCACCGGTGACGTGGACAGATCACACCCAGTGGGGACCGGATGAAGCCAAGCACAGGGGTATCTGAAGGCAGGGCCAGCCGGAAGGAGAGGAAGTTCTGGCCACAGCGCCAGGC
>NW_005208047.1:0-204 GCF_000412655.1 Myotis brandtii
TTTTCCTGTATTTTTTCTTGGGGAAACGCCCTCGTGCGTGTCTAGAGCTTCCTCGCCTGCTGTTCTTACAGTGACTGGCGCGACGGCGTGCACCCCGCCAGGTAACTGTGCGACTCCATTCGCCAGGAGACCGCCCGCAGCAGGGGCTCCTCCGCTCACAGCTCCTCCCCGGGTTCTGGAACGGGCCGTGGGACAGCCCGCGTG
>NW_005208048.1:0-204 GCF_000412655.1 Myotis brandtii
AAGGAAGAAAAAAAGCAGCAGCAGCTATGTAGGATGTCTTTGCTGAAACTATAAAACCATTAATAGCATTTTCATCGGGTCGAAAGAGATAATTTTTACCTTGACTCTTGGAAATGATTTCATTTTCTCTCTTTTACAAATTCTCCCCGATGCATATGCATTGATTTTTGTTTGTTGTTGTTGTGTTCACACACAATGCATCAC
>NW_005208049.1:0-204 GCF_000412655.1 Myotis brandtii
TACATGGGGTCTGTATGCATTACCTTACTTCATATAGGTTTCTTCCCACACATCAACTCTTACATACAGGTTAGTGTGTTAAGAAATAGTTATGGCCAGAAAAACCAAAATGTTTGCCTCAGAATATTCGTAATCATGACAAAAGTATACTTAAGACATTATAGTAATACAGTTATTGGCCTCACAATATTTGAGTCATGGAAC
>NW_005208050.1:0-204 GCF_000412655.1 Myotis brandtii
GGTGACATTCAATAATACGTTAGTTTCAGGTATACAGCATAGTGATTTGGGCAAGTTATGTAATACCCTCTTATGTCTCCGTTTTCTCATCTGTGAATTGGGAGTAACAATATCTACCCTCAGCGTCGTTATGAGGATTTAATGGGATAATGTGAGGAGAAGCCCATAGTAGAGCCTGGCCCATAGAGGAAGCTCAGAAACGCT
>NW_005208051.1:0-204 GCF_000412655.1 Myotis brandtii
GTCAAGTCTCCTTCCATCACCATTAATCGCCCCTATGGCCTCTTTTTCCTCCACCCACCCTTCACCCGCCAACCCTATCCACTACTCCCAACACACCATCTCTTCCCTTCCCCCTCCATGAAGGGTCCCCTCTTCTCCCTGCCCTGCCTTATCCATGGAGGGTCCCCTCTCCTCTGTGATCCGTCCCCTCCATGGAGGGTTCCC
>NW_005208052.1:0-204 GCF_000412655.1 Myotis brandtii
GACCCCTCAGGGGATGTCTGACTGCTGGTTTAGGCCGATCCCGGGGATCGGGCCTAAACCGGCATTCAGATGTTCCTCTCACAATCCTGGACTGCTGGCTTCTAATGGTTCACCTGCCTGCCTGCCTGCCTTACTGGTTGCCCTTAACTGCACCCCCTGCCAGCCTTATCGCCCCTCACTGCCTCTGCGTACCAGCCTGATCGC
>NW_005208053.1:0-204 GCF_000412655.1 Myotis brandtii
ATTAGGAACCTGCCCCTCAGGCTGCTGGTAAGTGTATAGACCTCTTTTTGCAGAGAGACTGACCCCCTGGACTGGTGCCTCTTGCTGTGCCCTGAGTGGTGGCTGCTGAAGAAGATTTTCTTCATTGCTTATATTCCTACTAGAGGCCTGGTACACGGAATGTACTGTGGGGAGGGGGGGTGTCCCTCAGCCCAGCCTGTACCC
>NW_005208054.1:0-204 GCF_000412655.1 Myotis brandtii
ATTTGTACTTGTTGATCTCTTTACTTTTGACCCAGTCCACCGACCTCCTTCCCACTGGCATCCTTCAGTCAGATCTCTGTTACCTATGAGTCTGTTTTAAATTTATTAGATCATCTATTCTACTTTTTACATTCCACATATACTAGTAAGTGAAATCAGATGGAACTTTGCTGGAGACCAAGATCAACAGTAATTGATATAAAT
>NW_005208055.1:0-204 GCF_000412655.1 Myotis brandtii
AGAACTCCAGCACAAGGGGAGGTTTATTTAGCAAGTACAGAGAGTGTACACTAAAAACAAACAAACAAACAAAAAAAAAACACCACAAAATCAAGCCAGTCACTCAGAAAGTTAGTTGCCTTGGCCTGTTAAAAAGAAATTCACGGAAGTGAGCCAGATGGGCTGTATGGACTCAGGAAGCAAGTTTCAGAGGCAGAAGAAGGG
>NW_005208056.1:0-204 GCF_000412655.1 Myotis brandtii
TTGAATAATAAAAATTTTATTCCTTAACTGTTTCCTAAGCTTTAAAACTATTTTTAAATTATCCCCAAATAAGATTGTGAAAACTTAAGATAACTTGGATTGAACTAAGTAAAAAAGAAATATATTCTGTCCCTTTATCCCGGACAGATTTTTTCCTTACTTATTACATACTTGAATTGACAAAAAGGGAAACAAGAAGGAAAG
>NW_005208057.1:0-204 GCF_000412655.1 Myotis brandtii
ACCTTACTTATTGATGCCATACGCCATTCTTTGCCAATGTTTTAGTGTTCACTTGTTTTTTATAACCAGTACCATCTTCTTTGCTCACCATTCCTTTACCAGTATGTTATGCCTTCCTTCTGAGATGGTTTTTCTTCTTTCTGAAGTTCACTCTTCAGAAGTTCCCTGGTGTGAATCTGTGGATTGAAAACCCTCTTTTTTTTT
>NW_005208058.1:0-204 GCF_000412655.1 Myotis brandtii
AACTTGCAAAAAAGAAATTGCCTGAATTTAGAGGATTTGAGGTCAAATGTTTCTAATGGGGTCTCTAAGGAATCCACAAAAGTGCCTAAGGGAGACTGTCTGCTTTAAAAAGTCTGCCTGAAACTAAACTAACTTCTTACACCATGCACAAGAATAAACTCAAAGTAGATTAAAGACTTAAATGTTACACTCAAAACCATAAAA
>NW_005208059.1:0-204 GCF_000412655.1 Myotis brandtii
CAGGGCCAGGCTCCAATCTCCTGGAGCGAGGTGGGGGTCAAGCCAGGACAGATCCAGGCGGGCTAGGAGGGCGGGTTTAGTTGCACCTCCAGCGAGGTTCAGCACCCTTCAGCTGCAGACGGGTGCTGCTGCTGTGGGGCGGGGGGGAGGGTCTGACCCTGGGGGGGTGCTCAGGCCTGCCTCCACCCGGGTCTGGAGTTGTAG
>NW_005208060.1:0-204 GCF_000412655.1 Myotis brandtii
CGCACACAATTTATATTAGCAGAATCTGTCAAAAAAACAAACAAACAAAAACCAAGAACAACCCCCCCCCCAAAAAACTATGGTAGAACCCCAACCCCTTACATACTGTGAAAAAAATTTTCTCAGGCTAACTGCATCCATTATATTCTGGCTCAATGGCTCATAAAATAATGATAAAAACAGTGATTCTATATTGCATGACTA
>NW_005208061.1:0-204 GCF_000412655.1 Myotis brandtii
GTAGCTACGAATGTTCAGGGGAGCCTTCAGCTGATACCAAAAAAGGAGTGTGGGGAAGCCAGCCAGCACCCCTCCCTGCATCCTCACCCCACAGCGGGGCCCTGGGAGCCGGTGGGGGTGGGTCCACCTTTGCAACTGCGTTTCGCTGGATCGTCTCTGTGTTGGTGGTAATCAAGGCTCTCAGTCCCCGCTAGTACAGCAAAC
>NW_005208062.1:0-204 GCF_000412655.1 Myotis brandtii
AAAAAGATAAAGGACTTCATGGAATTAAAGTGCATGAATATGAGTGTTTTTTGAGTTTTAGCCAAGGGACAAGGACGTGCCAGGCAGAAAAGGATTCTAACTGTAGAGAATGTTTCACCATAACTTGCATGATTATATAGATAATCAAGGTCTCACTATGCTGACCATACAATCTTTGGGTGGTTAATTAATTAATTAATAATT
>NW_005208063.1:0-204 GCF_000412655.1 Myotis brandtii
CTTCTTTGAGAAACAAATTCAAAAATTTGATTAGATAGTAAGAAATATATATTTTTCAAGAAATGCCTGTGGAAACTGAAGACAAGGGAGAAGAAGGCAAGGACATATAAGTCTGAAACATGTGAAGGAAAGGTAGAAGAAAGGAGCATGAGGCAATAATTGAATCGTGCAGTACAATTTTATGAAAGTTTTAGCTAAGCCAAT
>NW_005208064.1:0-204 GCF_000412655.1 Myotis brandtii
GAAATGTGGCCTTGCTACTCAACTCACATCCAGTTAATGCCCATGTTGTACTTGAGACACTTTTCAAGGGATGGCATGCTTTGTACATCAGAAATTAAACCCTTGCCCAACCTATTGCATATACAGGCTATTTTCTTAGAGAAAAGTAGAATCCGCAAAGCCCCAACGTGGAAAACACGGAGGTGGATTACGTCCAGTGTTTGT
>NW_005208065.1:0-204 GCF_000412655.1 Myotis brandtii
TTCACAGAGCTAGAACAAATACTCCAAAATTTTATATAGAATCAAAAAATACCCCAAACAGCTTAGCAATATTGAGAAAGAAAAACAAAGTTGGAGGAATCAAATTCCAGATTTCCAGTTATACTACAAAGCCAATGTACTCAAAGCTGCCTGGTATTGGCACAAGGACAGACATATACACCAATGGAACAGAACAGAGAACCC
>NW_005208066.1:0-204 GCF_000412655.1 Myotis brandtii
TAGTCAAACAGTGTAAACAAACCAAATGTCCAGCAACTGATAAACAGGTAAATAAAACATGGTATATTTCGAAAATGTAATATTTTGGCAATAAATAATACTGATATGTGCTATAACATGGATAAACCTTGAAAACACTGTGCTAAGTGAATGAAACCAATTAAAAATGACTACATATGAAAAATATACAGATAAGGAAATCTA
>NW_005208067.1:0-204 GCF_000412655.1 Myotis brandtii
GTTATTTGGGGCCATTATTAAGTGAAATAAGGGTCACTTGAACACAAGCAGTGTGTTACTTGAGCACAAGGACAGTTGATCTGGCACCCAAGAAGGCTACTATGTAACTAAGGCTGTACAGAGTGTGGAGACGCTGGACTCACATGCTGGGTGGGACGGAGCTAGATGGTGTGAGATTCCATCACGATACTCAGAATGGTGTGC
>NW_005208068.1:0-204 GCF_000412655.1 Myotis brandtii
GGAATGTCTGTTGTGAAGTGTCCTAAAGGTCAGTTCCCAGAGGAGGGGTATCGATTCAATTATTTAATCAGACCTAACATTTCCCACTGAAGACTGAGTAACTAGGGGAAGTTGTTTATCTCTTGTAGAATTTGGCTATTCCATCTATAAAGTGGAAATAATGATAATGTTAACATAAAAACATTCAAACCTGTAAGAATTTTT
>NW_005208069.1:0-204 GCF_000412655.1 Myotis brandtii
ACCCACCCCCTGCCCACTGGTGGGGGAGGATGTAGGGTTGGGCTGGCTCGGGGAGGGCTGTGAGAGGTTGAGGCACCATGGTTGCACCCCATCACATCTCTACAGAGGCTCTGGGACCATGCCGCTCCTTGTCCCCCCAGTCTCTATGAAAGGGAGGAAGGGGCTGCTCAGGGACCAGCCCCGAGCTGTAGCTTCTCCCACTGC
>NW_005208070.1:0-204 GCF_000412655.1 Myotis brandtii
GGGATTGGAACCGTGACTTCCTGGTTCGTAGGTCAACACTCAACCATTGATTCACACCGGCCAGGCCCCCGGGACTATTTTTTTTTAAAAACCGAGGTAAGTGTTACATCGCATAATATTCACCTGTAAAAGTCCGCAGTTCAGGGCCATCTAGACACCCAGGCCTTGGCCTACTGCAGTGAAAGCTCTGGCGTTGGGGCCAGC
>NW_005208071.1:0-204 GCF_000412655.1 Myotis brandtii
GAGGGTGCTGAGAAGGAAGACCCTCCCAGCTCTCCCCACCTTCTCTGAGGCAGTCACCCGGGCTGTGCTCAATGAGGGGATGGTAGGACAGACTGGCTCTTTCAGGACAGGCTTTCTGCTCATCTGCCCCAGGTGGAGGTGGAGAGCGGGTGCAGATCCCTGTGGTGCAGAGTTGGGTAGTAGACGTGGCAGATGAAATTTTAT
>NW_005208072.1:0-204 GCF_000412655.1 Myotis brandtii
TTTTCTATGAAAACTAAAGAATTCATGTGAAGCTCTTATCAGGATGTTTGACCATTCAGTGTTAGCTGCTGTTAGTGTGTGTTTGTGTGTGTATGTTTGTTTGTTTATGTGTGTGTGTGGGTGGGAGGGAGATGTTTCTTGTTTATCATTTCTTTTACCTTTGATATTCTTTTAATCTAGGAGTATTTTACCAAATAAAGTACT
>NW_005208073.1:0-204 GCF_000412655.1 Myotis brandtii
TTTTTTTCCTCTAAGTCTATTCTATTTGAACGGCTGGTTTTTGTTTTTTGTTTGCATTTACTCTGATTGTCTCAGGACATTTTTTGGCTGAGGTCATCTGAGTATATAGTGTTTTTCTTTGACTCCTGTCCCCAATCCCTGCCCTTAACACCAGCCAGCTCATTTGTTGAAAGTTGTGTGGTATATACATACAGTGGAATATTG
>NW_005208074.1:0-204 GCF_000412655.1 Myotis brandtii
CCTACAGCAACTTCAGGCTCCCCACCTGCACAGGCCTTTCAGGCTTGCTGGGACCTCCCACCAGCTCCCCCAGCCACACAAAGTCTAACCTCATGTTCCTCACAGCGGTTCCGCTCATGCCTGCGTTCCTGGGCCCAAGACACTGCCTTCACAGGCCTGGCCCCTTCCTTCATTAAATTTTTTTTAATTGGTATGTTAAAGCTA
>NW_005208075.1:0-204 GCF_000412655.1 Myotis brandtii
GGCACAGGCTGGGCTGAGGGACCCCCTTCCTGCCCCCAGTGCACCGGGCCTCTAGTATTACATAAAAATTAGACCTTTAAAAAATGACAGGATAATATGAACAAGTTTCCATATCCTTAAAAATATTTCTGCAACGTTATTTTTAGGGTAACAGCTTAGATATGCTGATTTCCCCTTGGATTAAAGTTACACATAAAAATAATG
>NW_005208076.1:0-204 GCF_000412655.1 Myotis brandtii
TTTTTAATTGTTTTACTAACAATTAATACCAAAAATCTTATAGCAAAAGAAAAGACAATTTTTTCTTCTCACCCTTTTCTTTGAGTCACCCAGTTCCACTCCCAGAGGCAACTGTTTTTGGTAGCTCCTTAGGTATTTAAATATAGGCCACATAAGGAAATTCTGTCTTTTTTTTCATTTCTTTGTTTTCTATACATGGGTTTA
>NW_005208077.1:0-204 GCF_000412655.1 Myotis brandtii
CAAAAATGTTGGTACTATTTGAGCCCATAGTTCTTTTTTATTTTTTTAAATCGTCTTCATTGATGACATACCACAAATATCAACAACTGATGATTTTTGACATAGGAACACAGTCATGTAATCACTACCACATCTCAAAATGTTCCTAACACTTGAAAATAATTTTTAAAAATAATAAGTAAGCATCAGGGATTTCCTTTAAAA
>NW_005208078.1:0-204 GCF_000412655.1 Myotis brandtii
ATAAAAACATTTCTCTTGATTGAGCTCAAATATTTTTCAAAATAATAGCAACCATGTATTTGATACTTATATGTAAGCTTATTATGCATATGTATAAATGAGATGAATGACAGTCATGATATGAGACACATATGAAGCAGTAAATTGTCATTTGAAAGTGGACTGGTATTAGGTTAAATGTGTGTTGCAAATTCTATGGAAACC
>NW_005208079.1:0-204 GCF_000412655.1 Myotis brandtii
AGGTCTATGTGTAAGATGGGAGAATTTCAAGGAATGATGAAAATTTGAATTTAATACATTCTGAGCATGTCACTCTTTTTAAAAAAATAAACCTTATTTTTAAAGCAGTTTTAAATTGACAGCAAAAGTGAGTAGAAAGTAGAGTTCTCATATACTCCCTGCCCCCCAAACACTTTTTGCCTCCTCCATTATCAACATCCTCCA
>NW_005208080.1:0-204 GCF_000412655.1 Myotis brandtii
TCTCCCGAGGCCGCCCTCCCTCCACTCTCGTCCCTGCCCCCGACCTCCATTCATCCGCCCTCGCACGGGCCCTGCATTCCCGCCGCCTTTTCACGGTGAAATGTCGCTTCGGCTCTGACAGCGGACAGGTGACCAGCGGACAGCGGGCTGCCTTGGCGGAGGTGGCTGGGGCCTGGCCAGGGCTGCAGCCTCCCGGCCGGTGCC
>NW_005208081.1:0-204 GCF_000412655.1 Myotis brandtii
CATAGCTACCAGTCAGATGGTTGAATGGTTGGATGGTCGCTAGGCTTTTATATATGTAGATATATTATTGTCATGTATTGCATAACTGTTTTGGTCAATGATAAATCACATATACCACGGTGGTCCTATAAGATTATGATGGAGCTAAAAAATGTCTATCGCCTAGTGCCGTGGTCGGCAAACTGAGGCTCGTGAGCCACATGC
>NW_005208082.1:0-204 GCF_000412655.1 Myotis brandtii
AACAACTGTAATAATCAGAACAATAAAGATTTAATTTAAAAGAAAAAAGAAGTGATTGATGTAATGCATGGCATTGTCATATTTATTTGTATCACTGACATTCTGGACAAAAATATCCAAAGACTCTCCCATAAATCATGACCCTGTAGGAGCGATGGCAACAGGACCAGTGAAAGGTTTCCACTGTCTCCTCCACAGGAATTC
>NW_005208083.1:0-204 GCF_000412655.1 Myotis brandtii
AACCTTCAAGAGACATGTAAAGTGATCATTAGCTTAATGATCACTTCACATAGATTCATTTGCCTTTGTAGAATGTCCGATGATGTTTGTCAGAAGCAACACAATAGGCATATTTTAGTCCAGATAGTGGATAAAGAGAAGAAGAAGAGTGCAAAGCTAAATGAGCATGATACCCTGAAAATAAGAAAAGGATTAAATGGTCAC
>NW_005208084.1:0-204 GCF_000412655.1 Myotis brandtii
TTAGAAAATGGATGGGGAAGTGATCCACGATCCTTCCCCCTCTCCTAGGGAAAAATTCCAGGAGATGTGTCTGAGGGTCTTCAAGACATTGGAACCCGGTGCATGCTAGCCAGTGTGCCCACTGACCTGTGATGGGATGTGCTTGGGGTAGCGCCTCTGGGAACAGCTGTTTTTATTGGATAAGAGTGGAAGATGAATTGTTGA
>NW_005208085.1:0-204 GCF_000412655.1 Myotis brandtii
GGACTCACTGGCTGCTGTGTGGAACCAGGGTGAGCTCTCCAAGGAAAAGAAGAAGAAATGGCCAAACAGCCCAGAAGTGATGTCTCCGCTGGCCCGAAGGGGTGGGAAGAGTGCCCCAGAAAGAAGAAATAGCAGAAGGGCCTAGGGACAAGGGAACTTGGCTCCTTCAAGGAACTACGAAGGGCCCAGCCGGTGTGGCTCAGT
>NW_005208086.1:0-204 GCF_000412655.1 Myotis brandtii
ATGCTTAGGAAAATCTTCCTTGAGGTGACTGCCTTTGAGCTAACCTCTGCAGGACAAAGAGATGTGAGTGAGGTCCAGGAAGGTGAAGAGAACTTCAAGGGAGATAGCAGAGTAGGCGAAAGCTCCAAGGCATAAGGAGGCTTTCATTTTTTTTGAAAGACAGCCACTATGGCTGTTTGAGTAATCAAGAAACTGAAAAGGAAA
>NW_005208087.1:0-204 GCF_000412655.1 Myotis brandtii
CACCTCACGGTGGTGGGGCCCACAGGCAGGCAGCAACGCAATGCCCACTGGGGGAGAGAAAGGGTCAACAAAGAGCCGGACCTGTGCCCTGGCCGGAGTGCTCAGTGGTTAGAGAGTCAGCTCCCGGGCCCCAGGGTCGCAGGTTTGACCTCCAGCCCTGGTTGGGGATGTGCAGGAGGCAACCAACTGATGTGTCTCTCTCAC
>NW_005208088.1:0-204 GCF_000412655.1 Myotis brandtii
ATCTGCCACCTAGTGGTAGCCATGACTGAGAAATGTTTCTTGGATCCTATGTTACTGAGACAATAGCATTCGGGATGTGGGGAACTATTAAATATGGGGGTTTTTTTCATAAGATTTCGGGCAACCACGACTGTCAAGTCTACAGTACAATCTCACTTTTATCAGCTCCTTTTCCATATTAAAATTCTAAACAACAGTATTACC
>NW_005208089.1:0-204 GCF_000412655.1 Myotis brandtii
TGGGCTGGGGGGAGGGCAAGCCAGCGCCCAGCTTCTTTGTCTCCCGATGGTTGCGCGCCCAGGTTTCTTGCCATGGAAACGCGTGCGGGCGAGCGGTGGGCACCAGGGAGGGGTGCAGAGATGCTGGGTTGGGGCGGCAGAGACAGGGAGAGACCCAGGAGACGAACAGATAACCAGAGACCCCGGAACTCAGACCCTCGCCCC
>NW_005208090.1:0-204 GCF_000412655.1 Myotis brandtii
TTGGCTAACTGGCTCTCCAACTCCAGGGCCAACTCTGAAGCTGATGTGAGGCTCCCCAGTTGTCTCTCTCAGGCCTCTTCATCCCCGGAAGGCAAACGTACTTCTACATCCCCTTAGGAATTGCTATCCATGTTCCGCCCTCTCCTCAGCTTGGTTTGCAAATAATACGGCAAAACGCGGTCCTCCTGGCCTTCAATGGGGTCA
>NW_005208091.1:0-204 GCF_000412655.1 Myotis brandtii
TTCATATACATCATCCTTAGTTTGTACTGAGACGGGAACAGTTGGACCAGATTTGGGGGCTGCTTTGGCAAGAGGCACAGCAGAATCATCCTCTGACTTTCTCTGGGGAGCAGCAGTAGCCCCTTTATTCTCCCGACGGACCCTCAGTGCGGTGGGCACGAATCGAGTAATCTCTGCCTTGGGATTAGTGATTTGTGGCTTGGC
>NW_005208092.1:0-204 GCF_000412655.1 Myotis brandtii
CAGGTACACCATGCCCCATGTCTCATCCACAACCAGATGGTTCAGCTCCATCTCACTGTGGAAGAGGTCTAGCTTCCAGGGCAGTAGGCTGGCATTGGTGCCCACCGGGCCCAGGAGGGTCAGGGCCCAGAGGTGCAGTGCCATCACCCCAGCATGGAGGTTCCAGTAATCTATCCCAGTATCTGCTCCTGGCTGGCATCAGAA
>NW_005208093.1:0-204 GCF_000412655.1 Myotis brandtii
TGAGAAATGGAATTTCTAGGGTCAGAGGATAGACACATACATGACTTGATGGTGAGATTTTTTCATAAGGATTTTGAGTGAACCCTTTGATTAACATTCACACTGGAAATTAAACATTGTTACCACAGAAGTTACTCTACAGCTGTTTCAAGATTGAGCATTTAATCTCTCAACTTCCCCATCATGTTAATGTGTCACAGATAA
>NW_005208094.1:0-204 GCF_000412655.1 Myotis brandtii
GTGATTATACAGGCCAGGGAAACAAACAAGAATATTTCAATGTTAAGTGAACAAAGATGGTAGAATGTGCAGGGCATGCTGAGGTCCCAAAGGAAGATATGGTTGTTACCACCTGGGGGTGGGAGGAGGGCGAAACAGAAGGCTTGAGGGTGCAAATGATGATTGATCTGACTATTCAAAGGTGTTGGTTCCAGATGTTAATGA
>NW_005208095.1:0-204 GCF_000412655.1 Myotis brandtii
GAGAGAGAGAGAAACATCATGATAAGAAAGAATCGCTGTTAGATTGCTTCCTGCATGCACCACAATATGAATTCAGCCCACCACCTGAGCATGTGTCCTGACCAAGAATTGATCAGTGACCTGCAGGGTCATGGTTTAACAGTCAACCACTGAACCACACCAGCTGGGCTCTTCTAAGACTTTTAGGGATCCCACTCAAGCTGT
>NW_005208096.1:0-204 GCF_000412655.1 Myotis brandtii
GTTCTCTAGCTCTCTGCCCTGTCACTGCGCGTAGTCCCCTCTTCGTTGTCCTGGATGTGGGTTTAACAGTAGTGTTCGGTAACTTCTGGCTTCTTTCTCATCGTCCATCGTCCGGTGTCATCGTTCACATCAACAGGATCCTCCCGTCCTAAGGCACACGAGGCGTGAGCGTGGAGCGCAGCGTCTCCACCTCCCGGTCATCGT
>NW_005208097.1:0-204 GCF_000412655.1 Myotis brandtii
AAAATCAATAGAAAAATATCCTCAGGTGAGGATTAATCAAAAAAGGGGGGAGTGGGATCTATAATAATAAAAGCATAATATGCATAATGAATGTCTGGAGGACCATGCTATAACACCCACTGGCACCAGGCCAGCTAAGGCAGGTGCCATGTTATTGGTCAGGGCCTAGCCATTGCCCCATGATCGCCTTGCAGAGGGAGGCCC
>NW_005208098.1:0-204 GCF_000412655.1 Myotis brandtii
TTCAAGAGACCAAAATAGAAGCACTAGCCTAGGTTAGGAAGGTTTCAAAAGCCTCTCACAGCACTAAATATTGCCTCTAGTCATCATCATGATCATGATCATGATGATCATCATCATCCTTTGTACTTACTGAGAAACACTTATCAGAGGTACTCAAAGCATTATTTAGACTATCCAATTAGTTGTATAATATTCATAGTTTCC
>NW_005208099.1:0-204 GCF_000412655.1 Myotis brandtii
TAAGATTGAGCAAATAAGCAAATATATTGTTAATAATAAGCACCAGGTGTTTTTACTGTCGGGAGAAGGAATTATCAATAAAAAAGGGAAAGTCTAGAATGAACTCTGAGTGTTGGGATTGAATTCAACGCATCAGTATAAACTCAAGGCATTCAATAGACAGACAGATGTGGAAATAAGTAAAGATGTGTGTGTATATCACAC
>NW_005208100.1:0-204 GCF_000412655.1 Myotis brandtii
CAAGGTCTACCTTTGATAATCAGATGTACCCACCAGGGACTTTGAAGAGAGAGCTAAGACACCAAGAAGCAGGAACCCCAAAGAATCTTTTCTGTCAGTGGTGACAGTGGCAGCAAGATAATATCTTTAGAGGAAAAGACCTGGGACAGTGTGGTGTTATAGAAACTAGAAGAGAGTATTCAAGAAGGAAGAATTGCCCTAACC
>NW_005208101.1:0-204 GCF_000412655.1 Myotis brandtii
TCTTAGGAGTGTGGCTTTGCTGGGCTTGGTTTCATGGCTCTTTTGATCTATCTTCTGACTGTCACCACAGGAAGAGATAAGGGAGGTCCCACAATTGACCAAAGGAATGATCTGAGTCCGTGAATACACAGGCCTTTTCGTATTGCTAAATATTAAAAGGCACACCAATTTAATTTCATAGGCGTGGGTAGAATTGCTGTAGCC
>NW_005208102.1:0-204 GCF_000412655.1 Myotis brandtii
TCGGGCAGGTGAGAGGAGCCGGGGTCCTGGCGGCACCTGGAGCCTGGGGCTCGGGCAGATGTTCCCTGAGGGGTGGGGGCTGCAGGGTTTGGTTCAGCCCCCCACGGCTGTTACCTACATTTACAGGGAAAAGAAGGAGCTTTTTGGTTACTTTCTCACAGACTAGATGTTCTTATAAACCAGAGCGAGCCCACACCTAGGCCC
>NW_005208103.1:0-204 GCF_000412655.1 Myotis brandtii
ACCCTGCTCTGGCACAGAGATTTGCCTGGTTCCTGGGGTCCCTCCCGCGCCTCATCTGGGGCTCGAACAAAGCCTGTGAGTGAGGACGGCCGGCCATCTCTGATGGGCAGCGGAGGAGGAACGGAAATGCCCGAGCTCTGTCTATTTCAAGTCCTTCTTTCCTTTTGCATTCACTCTAAGACAAATTCTAAAACACAAACCCAA
>NW_005208104.1:0-204 GCF_000412655.1 Myotis brandtii
TCATCCTCTTTCTCCTCCGTCTCCTTCTCCAAAATAACCCAGACAGCTCTTCTGGTAGAAGCAAAGTTAGGGTCTGTAAACATAAGGACATTCCTTCAATGGGCTCAGCTGTCCACTTCCTTCCACAAAACCCTTTCCGGTCCTTGGTTCACATGGACTCAAAATATGAGAAAGGGGAATACAGTGGCTCTGACAGCTAATCTT
>NW_005208105.1:0-204 GCF_000412655.1 Myotis brandtii
GGTCCGTGGGCTTTTGCGTGCGGTGAATTTCCCTCACTTTTTTTCAGTGAATTTTTCACACCTTTTTTTGGTGTATTTTTCCTCCTTCGCTCTAGGTGGAAAAATATCTCCTCCAGAAGTTCCCCGTTAGGCGCCAGATGTGGTAGCCCCTTTCATGTACGACATGGTTCAGGGTACCTGTTCAGGGTTCGGGTTCTGGAGAAG
>NW_005208106.1:0-204 GCF_000412655.1 Myotis brandtii
AGATGGGCAGACGGGACCGGAGTCAGGCCCAGGCCAGGAGGCTGGTGTGAAATGGCTCCTGTTTCCCGGGGTGTCTGCAAGGCTGGAATGAGGAGCTGCATTTGTCAATAGTGTGCCCTGGTGCCCGGGACGCTGTTATCCTCCTGTCGCTTTTTAAAAAGATACAATTTAATTGATTTCAGAGCAGAA
The DNA here is from genome assembly GCF_000412655.1 of Myotis brandtii. Lineage (NCBI taxonomy): Eukaryota > Metazoa > Chordata > Mammalia > Chiroptera > Vespertilionidae > Myotis > Myotis brandtii. The sequence goes on from NW_005208106.1 coordinate 190, forward strand.
GGGAGAGGGAGAGAG
>NW_005208107.1:0-204 GCF_000412655.1 Myotis brandtii
GACATGGCCATGAGGTAGAGTGATGGGGAGAGACTAGCAGTTTCTCATAAAAACTAGAATTGCCTTAAAGCGACAGATGCTTAAGGGCCACACTGGTTAGTCCTGTCAAAATGCAGGAAAAAACATTCTCTCTAATCTCCATCCTTCATTAATATAAATAATAGCACCTAATACTGAGCAACTTTTCCATATTAGGCATTGTTT
>NW_005208108.1:0-204 GCF_000412655.1 Myotis brandtii
ATGTATATAAGTTCTTTGATTAATTTCTTCCCACCCAAGTTTTGTGGGGGTTTTTTTGTGTGTAAGTTTATAAAACTTCGTGTTATAACTCAGAAGTCAACCTTAATGTTAACATTCAACAACTATGTAGAGTTGAATAGGAGAGAAGATGGCAAATAAACAGTGTCCCCACCTAACAATTTTGCTGAGAGTCAGCACTGGTTA
>NW_005208109.1:0-204 GCF_000412655.1 Myotis brandtii
CTCTGACTCTGACTTATGACAATGAATAAAGCCAATAAAATAGGAAACTGGAAAAGCAAAATGTCAGAGAGAGAACAGGGAGCGAAGCTGTTTCCTTTTGTTTGAATATTATGAAAATGCTCATTGGCTTAATGTTCAGATTTACTGATCTAATTTTATTGAATTGGCTCTTTGTTTGCATGTAATCTTTCCTTCTATAAAAAA
>NW_005208110.1:0-204 GCF_000412655.1 Myotis brandtii
CATGGCATTTCTCACCCCTGTGCCTAGATCTGACCTCTGCCCAGGTGTCCTGTTGCTGCTCTGAAATGTTCAGCTTGGCCCCCCCGCATTGGCAGGGGGCGACCTGCTCATGCCGTACAACCAGTTTTACAATATTGGGATGGCCCTTCCAGAAGAGCCAGCACAATGCACATGGCAGTGTCACCCTTATTATGTTGCTCTTGA
>NW_005208111.1:0-204 GCF_000412655.1 Myotis brandtii
TGAACATCCATTCAGATGCTCATTTGCCATCTCTATACATTCTTTTTTAATTGAGTTGATTTTGTTTAGTTTTATTGCATTTCAAGAATTTTTGCACAGTTTGGATAATAATCTTTTACCAAATGTATCTTTTGCAAATGTTTTCTCCCAGTCTGTAGCTTATCAACTCATCATCTATACCAGTGGTTCTCAACCTTCCTACTG
>NW_005208112.1:0-204 GCF_000412655.1 Myotis brandtii
GGGTGTGGTCAGGGGGCAGGAAGGGGTTGGGGCGGCATCTAGGCCAGAGCCTTCCTGGCATTTCCATGGGACGTGCAGGGCAGGGCAGGGTAAAGGCATAGCCTTGGTTGGTCTAAATCATCCCGGCAGCCTTCGGGGCCCGGGCTGTCCAGGTTGCCCTGAGTGGGTTTAGGGGAGGGGGCATATAGTTTGGGGAATCAGAGC
>NW_005208113.1:0-204 GCF_000412655.1 Myotis brandtii
AACCTTAAAAAAACACACAAAAGTCTACTAGTTTACACACCTACTTAAGAGGACGTGGAAATCCCCATGGGCCTGTGTTTCAGGGACTGAAGGAAATTAGGCCTGGCCTACAATACATCAGACCTTTTGTAAGAAAGAATTGCAATAAAGTTAAGAACATGTCACTCACCAGCTTTGCATCACCTTTTTTCTCATGGAAACCCA
>NW_005208114.1:0-204 GCF_000412655.1 Myotis brandtii
AACCTTAAAAAAACACACAAAAGTCTACTAGTTTACATATCTACTTAAGAGGACGTGGAAATCCCCATAGGCCTGTGCTTCAGGGACTGAAGGAAATTAGGCCTGGCCTACAATGCATCAGACCTTTTGTAAGAAAGAATTTCAATAAAGTTAAGAACATGTCGCTGACCAGCTTTGCATCACCTTTTTTCTCATGGAAACCCA
>NW_005208115.1:0-204 GCF_000412655.1 Myotis brandtii
CCTTGACTCTTGTGGTCCCATACCTGTATGAGACCTGGATTTCTGCATGCACCTTGCTCCATGTTGTGGACTGTGAACCCAGAAAGCTGGGGGTAGAGGGCAGAAAATTGTGCATCCCTGTGCCCTCAGGGCCCATCCTAGGTACTAGGCATGGGATGCAGGGGCTGTGGGAGACACTGGGGGAAGGAGGGGTCTGGCCTTCTG
>NW_005208116.1:0-204 GCF_000412655.1 Myotis brandtii
TGAAATGGGACAGCACACACAGAGCTAAAGCCAGAAAAGGGCTGGAAGGAAACTGCAGAGGTCGGTGGGGTCCTCGGCTTGGCTTTCACCCAAACCACCCACACATGGTAGCTTTTCTCTTGTTAGGATGAGCCAAAAGAAGCTGTTATACCCCACCTTAGGCACTATTCCTACATCAGCGGTTCTCAACCTGTGGGTCGCGAC
>NW_005208117.1:0-204 GCF_000412655.1 Myotis brandtii
ACAGATGTGAACACCATGTGAGGCTGGTGGAATCTGCAGGTGCGAAACCCCCTATGGGAAGTGTGGACCCCACTGGGGTCAGTGGCCCCCCAGCTCAGCCCGCGTGGCGTGAGGGTCTGGTGACCATGAAACCTCCTGAACCAACCAGGTACCAGCCAGGTAGTTATGCCAAAAATGTTTTAAAAACGTAATATTTTAAAAATG
>NW_005208118.1:0-204 GCF_000412655.1 Myotis brandtii
GCTCCAATTAGGATGGCTCTCATGTAGCTAAATTACTACACCAGATCCCATACCTTGCTGCAGTTCTGCATGGTCCCTGCCTGATTTTTCCATTGTTTTATTTCTAACAGAATCTTTGTTCCTTTCCTTTCAAACTCCTATAGGATCCTGACTTCTACAGTCACTCTGATCCTCAGAAAGTCAGATAGGGTTTCTGTCATCGGA
>NW_005208119.1:0-204 GCF_000412655.1 Myotis brandtii
GGCACCATCGTGAGACTCAGCCCCCCTTCTCCTGTTAACTTAGTTAATGTGCTGTGAAAGAATGGAAATTGTTGATCATGTAGTGTATACGATATTAAATCGTGAATGTATGAAATTTTAGACCTCACAGATGTCCAATGTTACAAGTTAATGGTATTTGAGAGCCTCTGATTTTTGCCTGCTTTATTGAGATACTAGAGGCCC
>NW_005208120.1:0-204 GCF_000412655.1 Myotis brandtii
ACATTACATGGGTAGATTGGGGTCTTGAATAGTCACTGCATTGCACTGGAAATTTTTTAAATATCAAGTGACAGATGCGGAACATAGCATATACTTTGCCAGGTGCTATGGAGGACACGAGGAAGTTAATGCAATTTTTTTTTGGATAATAGATTACGTACTACTTATGGGGAGCTGAGTTGGATAAAGAAAAGAGGAGATTGA
>NW_005208121.1:0-204 GCF_000412655.1 Myotis brandtii
GAGGAGAAGCATGAAGAGAGAGCAATTGCTCCTCAAAAGACCAAGACAGCCCGGCTGGTGTGGCTCCATGGTTGAGCGTCGACTCAGGAACTAAGAGGTTACCAGTCCAATTCCCTGCCAGGGCACATGCCCAGGTTCCGGGCTCCCCAGTGGGGGTGTGCAAGGGGCTCTCTAGCCCTCTTCCTTCCACTCTCTCTAAAAATC
>NW_005208122.1:0-204 GCF_000412655.1 Myotis brandtii
GCTTTCCACACGCAGCAAAGGAACTCAAGTGGGACCATGTTTCCTTGGGAACGGGCACAGGCCGTGGTTAAAACATTCCCCTGTGTGCAACCAGGTCCTGCCTCAGGTCACCCCGGAAACTGCTGCAGCAGAGCCAGCCACGGCGGGAGGGGCCTGAGCATCTGCTCGAACCTGAGGCCGCTGCCTCCTGAGCTCTCAGCATGT
>NW_005208123.1:0-204 GCF_000412655.1 Myotis brandtii
CCACTGCAAACAAAGTGGATGTTCTCTTGGGGACCTGAATTTGGGGCATTTAGTGTCCCGAGACGCTCTGCATCAGATCTCTGTTGGTGCGAAGATGTGGGGCTGTGCCTAGTGGTGGGAAACCTCTGCTGTCTTCCAAGCTGCGCACTCAGACAGCCAGACCTCCAGTTTGAGAAGGAAACCCATATCTGGGGGTCATATTAA
>NW_005208124.1:0-204 GCF_000412655.1 Myotis brandtii
CAGCCAAAGGGCTTTAAAACCCTTTTCCTACATAAGTTCTGTTCTTAAATTCCCTTCGACATACAGGACGGCTTCTGTCTCTGTGTGAGCACAGTCTTGTCCAGTGGTTTCAGTCTTTCACCGCCCATCACTCCATGTTGTTCGCTCATCCATCCGTGCTGTCTCGATTCCCATGGTGACTTGAGGTGGCTTGAGTGGGAGTGG
>NW_005208125.1:0-204 GCF_000412655.1 Myotis brandtii
TCTGACACCATACATAATTATTACAATATTATTGACCGTAGTCCCTATGCTGTACTAGCACTTCACATCCCTATGACTGTTTTTATAACTGGCAACTTATATTTCTTAATCCCTTCCGCTTTTTCACCCATCTCCCCAGGCCCCCCTTCCATCTGGCAACTATCAAAAAAGTTCTCTGTATCTATGCGTTTGTTTCTGTTTTGT
>NW_005208126.1:0-204 GCF_000412655.1 Myotis brandtii
TTTTTGTCCCCCTTAAAATTCATGTCGAAATGCTAACCCCAAAGATAGTCTTAGGAAGTGGGGCTTTGGGAAGAAATTAGGTTATGATGACGTAACCCTCATGAAAGATATTAGTAGGCTCATAAGAGACAAAACAGCTTGTTCCACTCTGTGTTTGAGAATACAATGTGAAGACAGCCAACTACACACCAAGAAGACACTGAA
>NW_005208127.1:0-204 GCF_000412655.1 Myotis brandtii
TTTATTAACCAATGTCATCTCAATAAATTAAATAAATAAAAAATAATGAAGAAGGACCCAGTGTGCTCTCCCTTTAGTGAGCATGCCCATGCCTTTCCAGCCCTCTTCTTCCCTTCAGGCCTGTTACCTTTACTTTTTTCTAAGCTACAAGGTCCCTTCTTTTGCCTCTCTAACTTGTTTCCTTAGTCCCTCGGCCTGACCTGC
>NW_005208128.1:0-204 GCF_000412655.1 Myotis brandtii
AAGCCTAAATTAATACCCAGCACTTTAATACCAGACCGCATAGTAAATTTCAGGTTGAATTCCAGGCAAATGAAATTCAAGCCCATCCTTCTTCCCAGGTCTGGAAGGAAGGCCCCCGGCTCCCTGGGAGGGTGGAGGAGGAATCTGAATGGCATCTCCATTGGGAGAGGAGATGATTGTGGTGCCCATACATGATTCTTTGTA
>NW_005208129.1:0-204 GCF_000412655.1 Myotis brandtii
AGAGAGCTGAGCTGTGGGAAAGCATTGCCAGAGGTTCACTCTGACACCCTCTCCTGGGGTAGGGTTTGCAGCAGCCGCTGAGGCTGGAGAGGTAGGACGTAGGGTGGGGGGCCCTGAGAGGCAGGCTGAAATCTCGGGCTTCTGACCCTGTAGGCAACGGGGAGTCATGGAAGGTTCTGAGCAGAGGAGAGGCATGATCTGGAA
>NW_005208130.1:0-204 GCF_000412655.1 Myotis brandtii
AGAGAGCTGAGCTGTGGGAAAGCATTGCCAGAGGTTCGCTCTGACACCCTCTCCTGGGGTAGGGTTTGCAGCAGCAGCTGAGGCTGGAGAGGTAGGACGTAGGGTGGAGGGCCCTGAGAGGCAGGCTGAAAGCTCGGGCTTCTGACCCTGTAGGCAACGGGGAGTCGTGGAAGGTTCTGAGCAGAGGAGAGGCATGATCTGGAA
>NW_005208131.1:0-204 GCF_000412655.1 Myotis brandtii
CCAGGAGAGCAAATTCCTTTGTTTAGGAGCTTAAATAGCTCAAGTCTTCCCACACTTGCAGTAGCCACACTTACTCTGGCCAATGGCCTGTTCCAAGGTGTGACTGACAGTAAAGTACCTTGCCTATTTCACCCAGACATTACTGGGTGTGCATCTAAACTGCAGCTTCCTGGCAAAGCTACACAAATGGAATGCCCATAATAT
>NW_005208132.1:0-204 GCF_000412655.1 Myotis brandtii
TTCTCACGTTATTGTTACTGGACGTGAGGGCTTTCTCCCTAGACCGCCTGGTGTGCCACACCATGCAGGCACCTGCCGGCGTGTGAGGCTCCAACAGGCGCGTGCAGTGTCCCTAAGCAGTGACCGCACCATGTCAGGCGTCCCTACCACTGACTGAACCCTAAGCACCCCCCCCACCTCCTTTACGAGTGTCTCTCACCAGGG
>NW_005208133.1:0-204 GCF_000412655.1 Myotis brandtii
CAGATCTCCCAACTGCTTGTTCAGTTATTTCTATACTCTGTGAGTCTCATGCAATCTCAGGAGTTTTTCCCCCCAACAATCTAAGGAAATTAAGCCTGGATTCTCACTTCCCTGCATGTCTCTACCTTCCCTTGTGGCAATCTTTATAGGAGACTGTCTCTGGATCTCCTATCGCCACCATTGCTGCTTTCTCTACTAGCCCCT
>NW_005208134.1:0-204 GCF_000412655.1 Myotis brandtii
TCTCTCACTAGGACTGATAAGATATGAATTCCCAAATTTATAAGAGTTTCAAATGATAGGTGGTTTTGAAAGTACAAATGATCATGACCTAAATGTTAAAGGAGGTTGGTATAAAATGCGCTAATACATGGGCAGAAAAATGACTATAAGAATAGAGTCAAATACATGCTATTTTTACATCATTTTTACAATACAAAATAATAT
>NW_005208135.1:0-204 GCF_000412655.1 Myotis brandtii
ACATGCACTGTGAATTTTTTATGACACTAGATGTCTGTCACTTTCTCTTTGCTGTACCTAAGTGGTATCTTTAGTTCTTTATAATATAAGAAAGGCCTCCTGTCTGCAGTGGCCACCAATTAGGTTCTCATTCCTGCTAATGTCACCAAGTCATCATCTCTCAACATCACCAATGCCATACACCATCTCTGCCCAACCTGCCAA
>NW_005208136.1:0-204 GCF_000412655.1 Myotis brandtii
TGGGCGCGTCCCCGGCCTCTAGAAGGGGAAACGGAGTGCGGGCCAGGCCTTTCCCAGGGCGAGGCTCCAGCGCAGTTAGGTCGGCCCAACTAAATAAGGAAAACCTGGGACCGCGGCCGGCTGTCAGCCCGCCTGGAGTGAGCCAGAGTGAAACAGAATAATCTCTGTTTCTGTGAAAGCAGAGACATCCCACCCGGTGGGGCT
>NW_005208137.1:0-204 GCF_000412655.1 Myotis brandtii
CCATTCCCTGTTGGTGCTCGGCTTGTGCCCACGGGTGTGATTTTCAGAGAGCCTGTGTTTACCCAAATACCAGCAATGAGCTGCCCCCTAGCACCCTGCAGGTCAGCCATTCCCACCTCCATGGCCAGAGGATGGAAGGCTCTCTCCATGTGGGCACCATCCGGGCTGTCCTCAGTGGGCATGGTCACGCCACAGGCCTTCCTC
>NW_005208138.1:0-204 GCF_000412655.1 Myotis brandtii
TCTGAGGATGCTTTGAGAGGGTTGGACCAATACATGTGTCTCCTGGCTTCCCCAAAGGGCCCAGTACAGCCGCCCTTCCTGCGAGTTAGCTGTTCAATGAGATGTTCGGGGGCAATTTCCCAGGAACAGTCTTCTGAAATCCGAGGGCTAATGGACGGCAAAGTGGGTGCAGGGAGAAAAGAGGAAGCAGAACAGAAATCCATG
>NW_005208139.1:0-204 GCF_000412655.1 Myotis brandtii
AAGAAATGATTAAAAAGCTCCAATATGTATCTCAAAATAGTAGTTTCATAAGAATAGACTAGAGAGAATGGGGATGGGTTGGAGTACAGAGAGATATTAACCCGGAATTTTCCAAAAATAAAGAGTCATCAGTTCTGATACTTAGAGAGCCCATCAAGTGCCAAAAGGGCAAAATTTTAAAAATCCACACCTACATGCATCATA
>NW_005208140.1:0-204 GCF_000412655.1 Myotis brandtii
AACAAGTCATGGTAACAATGAGTGTGAGGACACATCATCACTTCTCCTTATATGATAAATGTCCCCCGTTTACCGCCATGAACTTCATCGTCATCTCTTCTTCATAAGACCCTGAAACGCACAGCAGATACATGTGAATACACAGAACTACCTGAGTACTTGCAAAAAGAGAGAGTCACGTCGATTTTGTTGGAAAAGCATAAG
>NW_005208141.1:0-204 GCF_000412655.1 Myotis brandtii
ATCTGCCGACTTTTTGGGATGTTTTGTCTAGTTTATAAATTTTTATTATGAGTTCATCTTCTGTGGGGAGAGCCCATACTCTCTGGGTTATAGAGATGTGCTTATAGGGCAGTTTTCCTCTGCAAAGACCCTACAGATCTCACTGGATCTGGACAAATGCTTGTGTTAGTGCCTTAGCTAGGATCACAGAGCCACATGGGAAGT
>NW_005208142.1:0-204 GCF_000412655.1 Myotis brandtii
CCTTCTCCCTCTATAACATTTGATTTTTAGAGATAATAATAAAAAAAAAACTAAAAAAAAAACCCCTCCACATTTAAGTTAATAAAAAGCGGTGCACTCCCTTGTTGCTATTTGGTGAATAACAAATCAAAGTTGGATTTGGACTTCCCTCAAATCTGTTGCTTACGATAGGCAGAGGGAGGGGAGGGTTAAGGGAGGAACATG
>NW_005208143.1:0-204 GCF_000412655.1 Myotis brandtii
TGCTTAGCAAGGCCTGCCCTCAGGGGAAACCAGTTAACTAGAACCTAACCTGTTGGGGCATTATCAGAGGCTAACTGACAAGAGCAGGGGTGGGGAACTTTTTTCCGCCAAGGGCTATTTGGATATTTATAACATCATTTGCTCAATATAATTCACTTAATATAAAGTTATGTTGCTATGAGAAAAGCTCCTAGATTTATTGAA
>NW_005208144.1:0-204 GCF_000412655.1 Myotis brandtii
ACAGTAGTGCATCATTTCCTAATGTGATAAGTTGTTATAAAGTTAAACTAATCCTGGGCAGAATTTCAGAGTTTTTTGCATTCGAATTATGGCCCTGGGACAAAGTAATTGCTTCAGAAAATCTGAGGAAGCTGAGGCAATGGCTACTCTTTGGGGGTGGCCCTGGTTATATAATGAGTTATTTGGTCATTAAGTGTCTTCCAA
>NW_005208145.1:0-204 GCF_000412655.1 Myotis brandtii
CTCCGCCTGGTCACCCAAGTCTTGGCCCCTTCTCACCTGCAAGTTCTTGACCACCTTCCTATCCTTCCTACCACAGTTACTGGGAGTGCTGTCCCAGTTCCCAGACGCGGCAACAGTCCCCTTGTCTGTCTCCCCACATCTGCCCCCACTCTCTGGTTTCTTCATGCCCTTAAGGATGAAATCCTGCAACCTGGAGGCTCACTG
>NW_005208146.1:0-204 GCF_000412655.1 Myotis brandtii
GAGTCAACAAGATGTTCCCAGGACACTTGGGGCTTCCTTTGGGGAAAGCAGGACCGCCCAGAACATGACGGACAGGGGCGCAGATTCCCCATCACACACTGCAGTGGCTGCTGGAGGGAGGGCTGCTGCTGTGGGAGCCTCTGCCTCGATCCCACCCTCCCTCCCTTCTTCACCCACTCTTGGAGCCCCCTCCAGTCCAGACTC
>NW_005208147.1:0-204 GCF_000412655.1 Myotis brandtii
TTTGAAACTCAGGGGATGCTGTTCTGAGAAGGTAAAGAGAACCTTAGAGCAGCTTGTGGGACATTGGACAAAAGAAAGGTCGAAATGTCCGTGTCATAAAAGACAAGAAAGGCCGGGTAACTGCAGGCGAAGGGGACACGACGAGGAGACAGGACAGCTGGTAACACGTGGTCTGGAATGTTCTCTGGCTAGAGCGGGCGTATG
>NW_005208148.1:0-204 GCF_000412655.1 Myotis brandtii
TTTAATTTCTCTTGGAGAATGATTTTTCAGACACTACCGAACTTGTTTCAAAAGTGGCTGTCTCTTTTTATATTCTCACCAGCAGTGTATAAAAGTTCCAGCTTCTATGTTCCTCCCAATCTTAGGATGGGCAGACTTTTTAATTTTAGTCATTTTAATAGATGTTTGGTGGTGTCTCATTATAGTTTTAATCTTCATTTCCTG
>NW_005208149.1:0-204 GCF_000412655.1 Myotis brandtii
CCCCAAAGCAAGGACACTTGAGAGCAAATGGGTAAATACCTCTCCTCACTAAAGAATGCAGGAGGGGAGTGGGAATCTCAATGCCCCTTCTCTGACCAGAGAAAACAAAGCAAAAATCACCCAGGAACTGCCAAGGCAGGTGCCGGGAGGGAAAGACGAGGGAGAATTAAAAGCCTGTCTCAATAAACACAGAAGTCAGCTGTT
>NW_005208150.1:0-204 GCF_000412655.1 Myotis brandtii
CCCCCTCATTGCCTGTAGAATAAAATATGAGCTCCCCTAACCTGGCATAGAACATGGAAGACGACCTTCCTCTTTCCTGTCTCTTATGTTGACTTCGGCCTTCTCTCACCTGCCCTCCAAGCCGTGGACTGTGTTCTGGGCGTAGGATTTATCCTTACTTCCCAAGAGCCTAAGGCAGCGGTTCTCAACCTGTGGGTCGTGACC
>NW_005208151.1:0-204 GCF_000412655.1 Myotis brandtii
GCTTGAGTTGGTATTAGTGTTAACAATATATAAGGATTTTTTAACTGCTTAAGCAGCTGTGAATATATGTTTCAACTGTAGACTGCTGCCCACAATCTAGGTGCATGCACTATTGATACTATGATTATGAAACATATTTATTTTAGCCCCAGTTTCCAGCTAATCAGGCTTTCTGACTTCAAATGACAAGGTGTTTGTTTGTTT
>NW_005208152.1:0-204 GCF_000412655.1 Myotis brandtii
CACTGGATCCTCAGGACTCAGCACCCCCCGGGGGGTCAAGGGTAGGTTGGGGGGTAGGCAAAGATGACTCTGGGCCCCCAAGTTTACTGCCTCCCCTACCCTCCCGAGACCAGGGTGTGGCTGGTAAAAGCTTGAACTTGACTGTTGAGTTGCCAGGTGAGCCTGGTCCCAAACCTCTGCCAAGCTGCTCTCTCCAAGCTTGTC
>NW_005208153.1:0-204 GCF_000412655.1 Myotis brandtii
GCAGTTAGACATGAGCAGAGCAAGGAAGATGGGCCAGTTATAGCAGGTCACAAAGAGCCTTGCAAAGGACAATTGTAGGGTAGGACCTTGCGCCCAGGGTGACCTTTCCTCCCCTAGCAGATTACTGGCCATGTGGTTTGGACCCCCTGACCTTTCCTCTCTAGAGTTAACATTTAGACCTCAGTTGTATTTCAGCTCCAGGCC
>NW_005208154.1:0-204 GCF_000412655.1 Myotis brandtii
TAAGTTGATTATGGTAATCATTTCACACTGTACATGTATATTTTATTATCATCTCATTGTGCATCTTTCAAAAAATGACAATGTGCAACCTAAATATATACAATTTTTATTCATCAATTTACTAGAAAGCTAAAACCATACATAAATAATTTAAAAAGAAGCACAGAAAGTCAGCCATGTGACAGAAAAGAGCGTTTCAGGAAG
>NW_005208155.1:0-204 GCF_000412655.1 Myotis brandtii
ACGCTGCCTCATCTAAGAAGGGGATAATAAATAGTGCAGAGCTCACAGAATCGCCGCAAGGACTGGGTGAGTTAATATTGATAAAGCTCCTGAGACACAGCCTGACATGTAGACAGAACTTGGTAAGTACTCTTCGACAGAATAGGATTTAGCACAGAAGTACAACCATCATTCCAAGGGGTTGACAAAAGCATTTGATAAAAT
>NW_005208156.1:0-204 GCF_000412655.1 Myotis brandtii
GGCGGACTACGAACAGACACGCTAATCAAAGAACTATATCCAAGAGAAAATATCGAGTCAACATAACTTGGACAATTGCACATACTTATCAAGATCAACCAATCAGGGGCAACCGGTGACAACGAACCCTCAGCATCGAGAAAAATCAACCAATCAGAAATCACCACCGGCCCAAGATCCACCAATCAGTTCAATGGAGCGATC
>NW_005208157.1:0-204 GCF_000412655.1 Myotis brandtii
TCCAGCTCCAATAGCGTATATTAAAGTTGCTGCAGTTTAAAATCTCATAGTTGGATCTTGGGAGCGAGCGGGTGGGCGGTCTTTCGCAAGGTGAGCCACTGCCCGTCCCCACCCCTTTGCCTCTCGGAGCCCCCTGGACGCTCTTAGCTGAGTGTCCTGGGGGGCCTGAAGCGTTTACTTTGAAAAAATTAGAGTGTTCAAAGC
>NW_005208158.1:0-204 GCF_000412655.1 Myotis brandtii
CACACACACACACACACACACACACCAAAACAAAAAATAAACCCATTCTTGAATTAATATCAAGGAAGGAGATTTTTAAGGCAAAAAGCATTTTAGGGACAAAGAAGGTCAATTCTGAGTGGTAAATTTCACTTCACTGGGAAGATATAACAGCTTCAAATTTGTATACATTTAATGACACAACCTCAGGATAACACCAGAAGG
>NW_005208159.1:0-204 GCF_000412655.1 Myotis brandtii
AAGTCCATGTAACCAATGAGAGCCAGTGTCACCTCCAGCTCCATACCCACGTGTGCAAAAGCAATGAGATGGGAAAGGAAAGTATGACAGACATAAAATAGAACTTCCTCTGAGGTAAACTATATCCATCTTTGGTCTTGCTTTAGACTTTCCACATTTTCAGACCTAAATGGCAAAATTGCACATACCTGAGGGAGGTACTTT
>NW_005208160.1:0-204 GCF_000412655.1 Myotis brandtii
AGACACTGGCAGAGGAAGGAGCAAGAGGGGGAAGGGCACAGGTCCAGAGGGATGGCAGTCCAGGCCAACCTCTGGGACACCAGCAAGCCTCCTGCCAGTGGGGCCCCTTCCTTGGAGCCATGGGTCTGCCCTACAGATGCTGCTCTGCTTTGTCTGCTCAGATCATGGAGAGGTCAGTCCACCACTCTGGATCCTCCCCATCTG
>NW_005208161.1:0-204 GCF_000412655.1 Myotis brandtii
AAAAAAAAAACTCTCAGCAAAATTGGAATAGGGGGAACATACCCAATAAAATAAAGACCATTTATTACAAACCAATAGTTTAATACCAAATTCAAGGGGGAAAGATAAAGTGTTTTTCTTAAAATCAGGAATAAGACCAGGTGTCCACTTTCACCACTTGTATTCAACATAATATTTTTAGTTTCAGCCAAAGAAATCAGACAA
>NW_005208162.1:0-204 GCF_000412655.1 Myotis brandtii
TCCCAACAGGAGAGATGACTCCAAAGGCTACGGTTTTTCGCCCGGAGTTGGTTACCGACCAGCTCTGATTGTGAGCTAGCGCGCTCAGCCCGCCTCCTTTCTCCAGCGCCCGCCCGTCTGTCTTCCTAACTGCTGATCCCGTCCTGCTGGCTCCCCGGCTCGTGAGCTGAATAGACCCCGGATGCCTCCTCCTCCTGAGACTGG
>NW_005208163.1:0-204 GCF_000412655.1 Myotis brandtii
TCTCCCAGCCTATGAACTATTTAATGAACACACTCTGACTAGGATTAATTTGTTTTCACCACTTACTGGCTGACATAATTTTTATTTCCTGAACTGGAACACATATGATGACGTAAATCAAGACAGGAAGATACATTGTCCCTTCCTCATCATCTGTCCCTGGTTCAAAGACTAATTGATTTCCGTCAAAAATGGCAGTCTTGC
>NW_005208164.1:0-204 GCF_000412655.1 Myotis brandtii
AGGATTTAGCGTTTCCCTCCCAGGAGTCAGGGACAAAAGCCAACAAAACTCTTTCTTTTCCCGTCTGGTCCCGCTATGGCAACGAATGAATGGGCCGGGCTAGATGCTCATCTGCTTTTTAAAAATGATGCGGAGGTGGACTCTGTTTTTATCACCGACAAATTATTTAGCATCGTCACTTTCATAATACAACTTACCTGTTAT
>NW_005208165.1:0-204 GCF_000412655.1 Myotis brandtii
TTCAGCCATCCACGCCCCATTCTGAGGAAGTCCACCCAGCTCCCCGGAGCTCAGCACGAGTTCCCAGTGTTACGTAAAGCGGAGGAGTGTGTCTTCCGTCATGTTATCCCGGAACACCAACAGGCCACGGCCACGGCACACCGGGTCCCGCACCCACAACGTGTCTACAGCTCAGGCCCTGGAGGTGGGCCCTGCACCCGGAGT
>NW_005208166.1:0-204 GCF_000412655.1 Myotis brandtii
CAAGGGACCACACACTTAGACATTCACTGGCCTGGCTTCTCCACTGTCCCAGCCCTAATTTGTTCTGGCAAATCACCTAGCATGAGGATGGTTTTCAATTTAAAAAGGGAACAAAGACCCACTGAAGTGTAGTGGTACTATATTTATAGATAGAGACACTCTTCTTCCCATGACCCAGTCTAAAGTTTCTAAGACCACCCTTCA
>NW_005208167.1:0-204 GCF_000412655.1 Myotis brandtii
GGGACTGGGGGGTAATCTGGGACTGTGGGGCAAGGCTGTGCCCCCAGTTACAAACCGAGAGGGGCCTGAACATCCCCCCAGAGGTGGCGGCAGAAGGAAGGGAGGTAAATACAGCCAGCAGCTGCCCCAGAGAGCCCTTGGCAGGTCTGTCTCCTGGATACATTGCTGACCAGAGTAATGAGACAATCAAGTTGAAAACACTTG
>NW_005208168.1:0-204 GCF_000412655.1 Myotis brandtii
GGTGTTTTGTTCGGGGTCCACCCAAGGGCAAGAGGAGAGGTGGCTGGCGGCACAGCAGGAGTCCAGACAGGAGGCGACGCTGACAGGTCCTCTGCTGGCCAGGTGTTCACTGCAGCGATTCCATGTGACCACGCAGCCTTGGAGAAGTAGGGCTGGGGTGGAACTCACTGTTTATATTTAATCCTTTACCCTCTTGCTTAGTGT
>NW_005208169.1:0-204 GCF_000412655.1 Myotis brandtii
TATGAGCTAAGAAATGGTTTGTATATATTTAAAGTGCTATACAACAAACAACATAATAAAAAGAAAAAAGGAGTTAAAGAAAAAAGGAAAAAAAACACAACACAAACAACAAAAACAAAAGAAAGCGAAGAGTATTATATACCAGAGATTGCATGTGACTCACGAGGCTAAATAAAATACTTACTATCCGGTCCATTCCAAAAA
>NW_005208170.1:0-204 GCF_000412655.1 Myotis brandtii
CACCCGGCACCTCAATTCCTCCCCCAGGACATTCCGGGGATTCCCCTCCCCACAGCTCCCCGGGACCACGGGTGCCCCAGGGATGCCTCTCCACCCCCCAGTCCGCAGCCAGGCCCCTCTCCCCCGTTCTGAGCTCTCCACCCCACCCCCCACCCTCGGGTCTAGACACAGGAGCAGAAGACTCTGTCGGTGCGACAGTTCCAC
>NW_005208171.1:0-204 GCF_000412655.1 Myotis brandtii
AGAACTGGCGTCTCCCAGGGTGACCGTGGCTGGCGTGCCTGCCCCAGGACTGGCCGCAGTGCCATCTGGGCTCGGGAGCTCCAGCTGCTCCGAGTCGTCCATGTCCTGCCAGCCTCACCAGCTCCTCTGACCTGGCATTTTCTCAGCCTTGTTCTGTGCCTGTTGAGGCTGTCCCTCTCCTTCCCCTCCTCCTCGCTCCCTCTC
>NW_005208172.1:0-204 GCF_000412655.1 Myotis brandtii
TTCTCCGATGCCTTGGCTTAATGTGGACAAACAGTCCGGAGTAAGTGTAGTAAGAAGGGGAAAATGAAGACACATATATGGAATTTAGACACAGATTAAGTTTCTGTGCAGATCCTCTTCTCTGAATGTAGCTGGAGCCTCAGCCACAGGTCGGCTTGCCTGGCTAACTTTTGAGGACTTCAAGGCTTTGGTTCCCTTCCCTTA
>NW_005208173.1:0-204 GCF_000412655.1 Myotis brandtii
GTTTCTCCATCTGCAGAGGCTGTGACTGCTCTGGGCGAGGTGCTAGGATATTAAGAAAATATAAGGATTCTATTGGGTGGCCAGCCTGGTGGGTGTCTCATAGGAGCAGTGCCGGGAGCCTCTGAGGTTCCTGTTACAGAGTCTTGGAGGCATTTATTGCAAGAAAAGGTCTGTTTTCCTCTGGATGTCTTTGTGCTTGTCTTC
>NW_005208174.1:0-204 GCF_000412655.1 Myotis brandtii
ATGTCCAAGATCAAGGTTATCAGCCTATTTGGTTCCACTTATGGCCTCACATGGTGGAGAGAAATAGGGAAGCAGCTCTCTCCCATCTGTTCATAAAAGGGCACTAATTCCACCATGAAGACTTCACCCTTATGACTTAATTACATCCCAAAGGCTCCATCTTCAAATGTTGGGGGTTAGAGTTTCAACATCTGAATTTTGGGG
>NW_005208175.1:0-204 GCF_000412655.1 Myotis brandtii
AGGAATATTATTTCCTTCTCATAATTTAATTTCAAAAGACCTGAGAAAGTCAAAGCACTTTAACGTCCATGAGAAATAGGCTTTTTGTTTCTCATTCTGCTACTGCAAATTATTAAATTATTAGCAGATATACTAACTTAGCATCTTTTTTATTTCAAGATCATCTTACATGTGCCTAGCAACTGGCACTGATCTGTGTGACTA
>NW_005208176.1:0-204 GCF_000412655.1 Myotis brandtii
TGGGTCTATTTCTGGGCTCTCTATTCTGTTCCACTTACCTGTCTCTTCTTTTGCCAATAACACACTGTCTTGATTACTGCTACAGCTTTATACTAAATCATGTAGCCGGGTAGTGTCACTCCTCCAGCTTTGGTTTTCAATATTGAGTTGGCTGTTCGGAGTCTTCTGTATCTCCATATAAGCTTTAGAATCAACTTGTCAATA
>NW_005208177.1:0-204 GCF_000412655.1 Myotis brandtii
AGATCTGGCAGAACTTCCAATTGGGCAGCCCCTGAGCGCCCTGGCCGGCTGAGGGCAGAGCTGTGGGCAGACCAGCGAGGGACGCTGTGCTCAGGGTTGGCTCTCAGAGGTGGCCACGCCCGTTCTGGGCCCAGCACCCACTGCCTTGGCTACCAAACTGAGGGCCATTCCAGCAGTGGCACTCACCACCGAGCGGGTGGAGGG
>NW_005208178.1:0-204 GCF_000412655.1 Myotis brandtii
GCAGGTCAGGGTCCTGGTGTAGACTGGTGGAGTAGAACGTTCCAGACCGGAGGGAGGGACACTTGTGACTGCCGGCCTTTTGGAGGTCAGATTGATGAGTTCCGCAGCTGCTGGCCCTGCAGCTGGCTCCACCGGCACATCCCCTCAGGCGCCTCTAAGCCTCAAGGCCCCCTGGGGATAGGTTCTTCCTTCCATTTACCTTAA
>NW_005208179.1:0-204 GCF_000412655.1 Myotis brandtii
TCTGTGGGGCGATTGATCGGGGGCTTTATGGAACCAGGGAACCGGGGGTGTGTGGCAGTGGATGTGGGCAGTGCCAGGCAAAGACAGGTGCGGGTGGGGGGTGGGGCCGGGGCTGCAAAAGCTGGGATTGCGAAGCCAGCAGCCAGGGCTGTGAAGCTGGCAGCCAGGGAAGGCCTACCCTTGCACGAATTTCGTGCATCGGGC
>NW_005208180.1:0-204 GCF_000412655.1 Myotis brandtii
CCTGGTCGCCCCACACATCCATTTGGTTGTGATGGTTGCTTAGGCTTTTATACAGATAGATAGATAAATATGGTATGTAATTCAGCCATACAAAAGAATGAACTATTAATACATTCTACAACAAAGATGAGTCTTGAAAACATGATGTTAAGTGAAATAATATTCCTAACAAACTATCTACACTAATAAAAGACAAAGATGCTA
>NW_005208181.1:0-204 GCF_000412655.1 Myotis brandtii
AAAAAAAGGGAAATTTATTCTGTCACAGTTCTGGAGGCTGGAAGACTGAAATCAGGGTGTCCACGTGGCCATGCCTTCTCTGAAATCTCTAAGAGAGGATCCTTCCTTGCCTCTCCTAGTTCCTGGTGGCCCTGGGCATTCCTTGGCTTGTGGTAGCATAACTCCAATTTTTGCCTCTGTCTTCATGTGGTCATTTTCTCCGTG
>NW_005208182.1:0-204 GCF_000412655.1 Myotis brandtii
GGGTGGCTACCGGGTTTGGGGGCATGTCTTGGGTAGCAGGTGGCAGGGGCTAAGGGTCCGCTCAGCTCGCACAGTCGCAGGTTTTAGCACCGAGGCCCGGCGTCAGCTGCAACCTCCAGGCTCCAGCAAACGATCGGGGGCCCTGGGAAATCAGTCCTTCCCAGGGTTGCTGCTGCCAGAGAACCTCAGGAGGGAGGAGCTGGT
>NW_005208183.1:0-204 GCF_000412655.1 Myotis brandtii
TGGAGGGGCGAAAGTAGGTATACAGTTGTTCCTATGGAAAAATAATACAGTCATTGATAAATAATAATATAAGAACAAACTGTTTCACGTACTCACAACTGTAAGCCGACTTTTGCCCAACCTTGTATAAAACAAATCATAGGAATTTTCCGTTCACCTCAACTGTTCTGGAAAGAGTTTATTGTCCTACCAGAGGCCTGAAAA
>NW_005208184.1:0-204 GCF_000412655.1 Myotis brandtii
TCAGTTAATCCTATAAAATAATTGTTTAAAAAAAGCAAAGCTATAAAACGTTTTTTGTTTGTTTGTTTGTTTTTTTTCTGGTTGGAATAAGCTGAAATGAATAAGCATGGCCATCCATCAAATTTTGCTTTAGAAATTTTCTCATTGCTAATATATGTCATAATTGATGTAAGCCTCCCACACCACAAAAAGAAACACTACATA
>NW_005208185.1:0-204 GCF_000412655.1 Myotis brandtii
TCCGTCTTCCTGGTGTGCGACCTGTGTACCTGTCGGGCGTCGGATTCCTGATCGGTAAGTTACTGCTGTTTTGTCCACTATCACTAACGAATCATCCTGGGTTTGCAAATAGAACTCTCTTTACTACAGCAAGGAAGTCGCTGCCAGGTGGACCGCACTGGTCGCCGTATCACGGGTCCAAAGAATACATCACCAGGACGCTGG
>NW_005208186.1:0-204 GCF_000412655.1 Myotis brandtii
CCTGGGATCTTTCAGTCCGCAGGCTGAGCTCTATCCACTGAGCCTAACCAGCCAGGGACCATGATTCCTTATATTAAAGTGATCTACAGCCCTGGCTGATACGTGTCTCAGTTGCTTGAGCATCGACCCATGTTGCACTGAGAGGTTGCAGGCACCAGTCCTGGTCAGGTCATATGCCTGGAACCAATCATCCTTGTTTCTTGC
>NW_005208187.1:0-204 GCF_000412655.1 Myotis brandtii
AGGATAGTGAAGTTTCAACTCAGTGCTTAAGTATCTAACTTTTTCTTTAATTCTAACAATCTTGTTTTATGTATTTTGGGACATTGTTGTTAGCTTTATATATATTTACTAGAGGCCCCGGTGCACAAAATCCATCCATGCACAGGTGTGGTCCATAGGCCTGGCCGGCGATCAAAGTGCAAGTGTCTGGCATGGAAGGGCAGG
>NW_005208188.1:0-204 GCF_000412655.1 Myotis brandtii
CACCAGTTGGGGCGCATAATGGAAGCAACCAATCCATGTCTCTCTCTCGCTTCTCTCTCTCTCTCCTTACCCCTCTCTCTTAAAAAATATCAATATATATCAATAAAACATATCCTCAGGTGAAGATTTAAAAAAGAAGAAGAAGAAGGAAGAAAATATTAATAATTAACTTAACTTTACAACTTAAGGAACTAGAAAAAGAAC
>NW_005208189.1:0-204 GCF_000412655.1 Myotis brandtii
AATTTAAATGTATAAGTAAACCAGTCAACAAAACACTGTACTTCATGTATACCCTTTGAAGAGACTGTGATAGGTATCTGAGTGGCCTGGAAAAATCACCTACTTCTAATTACATTTCCTTCTCCCTTAAGTTACTTGACAACTGCCAATTAAGCAATTACACAAGTTATTTTCTTTAGCATTCATTTGACATCTATGACATAT
>NW_005208190.1:0-204 GCF_000412655.1 Myotis brandtii
ATCTTTCATTATGTTTGCTTTATCATGAGTTTCTATCACTCAGTCCCTCTCTCTATCAAACAGACATTGTTTTTGGATAAATTACAAAGTGTGTTTC
The DNA here is from genome assembly GCF_000412655.1 of Myotis brandtii. Lineage (NCBI taxonomy): Eukaryota > Metazoa > Chordata > Mammalia > Chiroptera > Vespertilionidae > Myotis > Myotis brandtii. Next base: position 98 of record NW_005208190.1, read on the forward strand.
AGGTATCACTGCAGTGCACATCTAGACATTTTAGCAGCAGATCATAACATAGTGCAACCTAGGAGACAGTGCCCATATTGCAAGAGAGATGGTGAGTTCAAGTTGAC
>NW_005208191.1:0-204 GCF_000412655.1 Myotis brandtii
TAGACATGCAACCTTCAAGGCTGGTGACATAAACTTTCGAGAAGCTCTAAAAATATTTAGTCTATCATTAAAGATTTTTTTTATCTTAAAACTTAGAAATCTCAACACACAACTGAAGATAATATATTTCTGCTTATGAAAGCAGAGAGTGTAAAATCTTAGGAGGCTGGCACATCATAATAAGAGGAATATGTTTGGGTTGAC
>NW_005208192.1:0-204 GCF_000412655.1 Myotis brandtii
CAGGACTTCGTCTCCCGGGTGAGGCCACGTCACCCCCCTGCCCGGCCCTCCTTGCTGGGTGTTTGAGCTTCATTTCCGATCGATCGTCAGTCATGCCTCTCCTCCCCAACGCCACCCTCCACTTCCAGTCTCCCCTCTCCCACCCGAGCAGCAGCTAACGGGGTCTTTCTAAGCACAAACCTATCCTGCCCTCCCCAGCTCAAA
>NW_005208193.1:0-204 GCF_000412655.1 Myotis brandtii
ATTCAAATACTGAAGGCAGAAGATCTGTATGTATTTACTCATCTGTTTTATAGATAGCAGAAGTATAAGAATAGAAAACGGTTCACAGCTGATCATTAATAAAGAAGATTACACAACCATACTGACTGGCTGTTCTCATATCCAACATATAATCTTAATCTTTAAGTGACCCCTCAGTGCTAGAAAGCAGTTTCACTATATTTT
>NW_005208194.1:0-204 GCF_000412655.1 Myotis brandtii
TTAAATACTTCAATCAAAAGAGAGATAGTGACTGAAGGTATAACAAAACAAGACCTTTATATATGCTGCCTACAAGAGACTCACTTCAGATCAAAAGAGACCAACAGACTAAAAGTAAAGGGATGGAAAAATAGATTTCAAAGTTCATCCTCAAACAAAACGCTGGTGTAGCAATATTTATACCAGGCAAAATAGACTTTAAAA
>NW_005208195.1:0-204 GCF_000412655.1 Myotis brandtii
AGCACACATGGACAAGTTGAGTAGAACACACAAATGGATACAAGTAAAACAAGAAATCTGTGCAAGGTTAATAGATAGTATCATAGTTGCTATCCTGGTTAGGATGTACTATCCAAGGGTAGGCAAAAGTACGTTTACAGTTGTGAGTACACGAATCAAAGTTTATCTTTGTATTATTATTTATTAATTGTATTATTTTGCATA
>NW_005208196.1:0-204 GCF_000412655.1 Myotis brandtii
AAAAAACATCTCAAGGAATAGGCTTTCAGATAACAAATATAGAAGGGGGAGTCTTCCTTAAGTTTCATCTTCTTAGTTTGTGGGAAAAGGGCTGAGTGTCTGGAGACATGTATGTAGAAGGATTGGATAAAGTTCTGGGACATAAATTCTTTGAAATTATCATCTGCCCTGTTTCATCTCACTCTTCTATAAATTATTATTTCC
>NW_005208197.1:0-204 GCF_000412655.1 Myotis brandtii
CCAAGGCCTCCAGCTCCTCCCTCCCCGCCGCCTTCAGGCCTCAGCGCGACTCTGCACAAAGCAGGGCCTCTTGAAGTTCAGACATTAATTACTGAGTTAGAATATTTTTCAAAATTACAAGGCATGGCCCCAGGAGATAAGAGGAAGGAGGAGGAGAGCGCGGAGGCGCGGGGGAGGCAGGGAGGGCTCTGCCCGGGGCTGCGG
>NW_005208198.1:0-204 GCF_000412655.1 Myotis brandtii
AGTCCAAGAGGACCCCTGCTTTAAAACGATGGCTCTCAATCCCTGCTTCACATTAAGATCACCTGGGGAGCCCTAAGCCCCACCCTCACGCCCAAGCCGCTCAGACCCCACAGCGCCGAGTCCTCCCAGATTAGAAGCTGAGGGCGAGGCCTAGACGCCTGGCTGGATCTGCGGGACAGGGGTTGGCAATCCTGGGCTGGAACC
>NW_005208199.1:0-204 GCF_000412655.1 Myotis brandtii
TCTCCCTTCCTCTCTGAAATCAATAAAATTATATGTATTTTTAAAAAGTAGTTGTATCGGTGAGGGTTTAAATGCCAATTTCACCACTTACTTCTTTGCGGCTCGGTTCTACAAATGACCATAATGCTTGTTGGGAAAGAAGGTGCGTGATGAATGTTAGTTCTCCTTTCTGCCCAAGGAGCCTCTCCTACACATGCACACTCA
>NW_005208200.1:0-204 GCF_000412655.1 Myotis brandtii
TCAGTGGTTAGAGTGTCGGCCCACACACCAAGGGGTCACAGGTTCGATTCCTGGTCAAGGGCACACACCTGGGTTGGAGGTTCAATCCCCTGCCCTCGTCGGGGCATGTGCAGGAGTCAAGCAACTGATGTGTCTCTCTCACATCAACGTTTCTCTCTCTTTGTCTCCCCCTCCCTCCCTTCCACTCTCTCTAAAAAGCAATGG
>NW_005208201.1:0-204 GCF_000412655.1 Myotis brandtii
ATTTTTAAAGTTCACCTTTGTCAGAAGCTTGACAGTGTTAGGAAAAATAAAGTCATTATCAACATTTTAGCAAAGTGATTTACCAAGTAATAATTTACACTCTGTTCCTAACGTACCTCCTTATTAAACCTTTTTTTTAAAATGCATCAGCCAAGTTGTTAACTAAAATTATATGTCTCTATTACCAATGAGAACAAACTGAAA
>NW_005208202.1:0-204 GCF_000412655.1 Myotis brandtii
ATTTGAGTATACAGAGAGGTAGGGATGGAGGGTAGTTCCCTCTTAATATTCTTAAAGTCCATGATTTAAAGCTTATTCTATTCCTCAGTTGTTAATCCTCTACACACATCAGCATTTTCCAGTTAAAGAGCTTTTGAAGAAGTAACTTTTGTGCAACATATGTGAATGGGTAGAAAAACAGGCACAGATAGAGAAAAAAAGCGT
>NW_005208203.1:0-204 GCF_000412655.1 Myotis brandtii
AAAAGAATGAAGTTGGACGCTTCTCTTACACCATGTACAACACCTAAACATCAGAGCTAAAACTATAAAAGTCTTAGAAGAAAACAGAGGGGCAAACGTTTACAACCTTCCATTCTGCAGTGGTTTCCTAGCTGTGACAACAAAAGGAGGAAATGGATAAATTAGACTTGACTAAAATAAAAACTTTTTGTGTATCGAAGGACA
>NW_005208204.1:0-204 GCF_000412655.1 Myotis brandtii
AAGTCCAAAAACGAAAGACAAGTAGGGGGTTAAAATGCTGGGATAGTACAGGAGAGATACCTTAAAATTTTTGCTCTGATAAAAGCAGATTGGGTCACCGGTTGGAGTCAATTATTGGTACAGACTAGCGATTTTTAAATTTTCTTTATCTCATGGCATAGATAAAGTAATTACTAAAATTCTGCAGCACAGATCTGACAAAAA
>NW_005208205.1:0-204 GCF_000412655.1 Myotis brandtii
TGCTGCAGATGCTAGAAAAATCCTTGAGGAAGAGCCTTCCTGAGTCCTTAAAGGTGAGAGTGAGACAACCTCAGGGAGAGAAAGGGTTGTGTATTCTTTTGATAGAAGTGGGGAAGAGAATGATCTTTTAATGAGCAGCTATTTTGTGGTGGAAATTCACTTATGCTCCATCTCATTTACACTCATGTTCACATCACCTCTTTT
>NW_005208206.1:0-204 GCF_000412655.1 Myotis brandtii
AGGGGGCCTTGTAAAAACGTGGGTTCTGACTCACCAGATTTGAGATGGGGACTAAGATTTCTGATTTCTAACTTGTTCCCAGCTGATGTCGATACTGTTGGTCCGTGAGACAGGCTAGTAGGCCAGGTCAAGTGAGATAGGAAAACTGAGACAGTTAACCGGTCAGGCAGTTTACAGCCATCTAGTGAATCACAAACCCTATCT
>NW_005208207.1:0-204 GCF_000412655.1 Myotis brandtii
TTCTTTGCCTCTCCCAGCTTCTCATGGTTGTCAGCAATCCTGACATTCCTTGGTTTGTGGACACATCACTCCACTCTGTGCCTGTTTTTACATAGCCTTCTTCTCTGTATGTCTCTTTGTCTTCACATAGCCTTCCTAAACCATCACTGGATTTAGGGTCTATTCTTATCTTTAAAAAAAATTTTTTTTATTGATTTCAGAGAG
>NW_005208208.1:0-204 GCF_000412655.1 Myotis brandtii
TCAGGAATCAAGGATCAAGGATCAAGGATGAGTAAGCGGGTCCGAGGCTTGCGCCCAATATTCCCGTGTCGGTTATTGGTCTTGGTGTTCTGGTCAGATCTGTAAGTAGACAAAGCAAAACATGGTGTAGCATCAAACGTTCTGGGCATTACAATCCATGGATAATAGGACTGAACTATTAGTGCCTAGGAATAAATCAAGTCT
>NW_005208209.1:0-204 GCF_000412655.1 Myotis brandtii
TAAAAAAATCAATAAGATATATTAAAAAAAAAAAAAAAGAACGATCCTTTCATAAAGGGAGCGGGCTGGCAGGGAGTGAGAGGGCCCAGGCCCAGCGGGCGCAGGGAACAGGAGGGACTGCTATGGTGCAGGTGCCACCAGCAAGCAGTCTGAGAGGCCGCCTTTGTGTCAGGCCTCCCCACGGGGCCCCATCCCACCCCAGCC
>NW_005208210.1:0-204 GCF_000412655.1 Myotis brandtii
AGGAAAGAAATAATAAAACAATACAGAATGAAAACACAAGTGTTCTTATACAGATAGCGTTCATTTAATTCATTCGGTCACTAATCATTTATTTAGAACTCTATTGGAAAGTTGTCCTCAATTTTTAGAAGTGCACAACTTTGAAAGCCTCATGCCAAGTTTTAAACGAGTAGAAACACTTCCCCATCTCCCCCATTTCCTTCC
>NW_005208211.1:0-204 GCF_000412655.1 Myotis brandtii
CTGGATTTTAGTTTCTGTCTTTGACTGTAACTCCTTGTAAACCTTCTAGGTGGTTACAGGAAAGGAGGGTAAAAGGGGCCTGGTAGCCTGCCTGGCAGGCAGCCCGTTCTACCAGATTCCAGGTCACCTCTAAAGAGTTGGGGTTTGCACCTGAGAGCTATAGCAGACTCTCCTTGGCCCAGTGCAGTGAGCCCATTGTCAGAA
>NW_005208212.1:0-204 GCF_000412655.1 Myotis brandtii
GACCACAAGGGTTTGGGGGGCAGCCCATTATTGAGCCCTCCTCCCCCATGCAGGGAGTCTGACTCTGCTTGTAATAAAGTTTCCACACTTTTGCTTAAATCATCTGGTCCATGGAGCTCATTCTTCTGCGTCGTGAGACAGGACCCTGGGAAAAACCCTCGGTTCACGGTTCCAGTTATCAGTTTTGGGGGCTCGTCCAGGATC
>NW_005208213.1:0-204 GCF_000412655.1 Myotis brandtii
CTTCCATTCTTATCCCTCAGATTTCTTGAAATACAGTGGCCAATGTGATCCTTCCAACATGTCAGTACAATCAAGTCGCTGCTGTGCTAGGTATCTTCCACCAGCTCCTCATCTCATTCAGAGTAAAACTGGCTGGTATGGTTTAATGGTTGAGTGTGGACTTATGAACCAAAAGGTTGCCAGTTCAATTCCCAGTCAGGGCAT
>NW_005208214.1:0-204 GCF_000412655.1 Myotis brandtii
CTTTATACCTACTTATTTCATCATACCTATGGTGCCACTGACTATGAAATACCATTATTTTATATAACACTAAAGGAGGAAAACAGTGCGATTGAGCTATAACCCATCAACAGTTGAAAGACACATCCTGATTTCAGAGATGTTAAAAAGTCAAAAAGTGTGCACCTCTCAGAATTTATGAAATATGTTTTAAAAGAAAGCTTC
>NW_005208215.1:0-204 GCF_000412655.1 Myotis brandtii
TTACCTAATACATCTTTTCCAAGCAATAAACACAAGAATTGCTGCCTCTATGCTACGCAAAACTGAACTGGGAAATTTTTTGCATGGCAGAAAGATCCACACAGCTGATAAGAAGAAAAAAAATCATTCCTGGGGTATTGCTGATCTGAATGTCTGGACTTCCAAGTCAGAAAAACCAGGTTCCCAGCCCAGGTCAACCACTTA
>NW_005208216.1:0-204 GCF_000412655.1 Myotis brandtii
TTTCCTTTTCTGACTATTGGTTTCTACACGCGTAAAAACAGGAAACTGTTACTCCCCTGCACAACTCAGAAAACTTTCACACCCCCCTCTCTAGTGGTAAGCTCGTAAATGTTTAATCACCAGCCTTCCAGATAAAAAAACCAAAACTCGATTTGTAGCGTTTGCCCATTCCCATGGTGTAAATACTCCCATTCATGGCTGATT
>NW_005208217.1:0-204 GCF_000412655.1 Myotis brandtii
GTGGGACTTCTTGGCCTCCATAACATGGGAGCCAATGCCTCTAGCGAATCACCTCATCTGTATCTGTACACATCCTACTGATTCTGTTTCTCTGGAGAACTCTAATACATTGCCATTTTCCCCATGGGGCCACAAGTTGGACAGGTCCTTCCGGTTTCTCTCCCTGCGCAGGCGGCTGGGCTTCTAGGTAGCTGATGTCTGTTG
>NW_005208218.1:0-204 GCF_000412655.1 Myotis brandtii
CTGTACTTCTCAATCCCTTCACCTTTTTCACCCACATCTCCAACTGCCCTCCCCTCTGGTATCCATCAGTCTGTTCTCTGTACCCATGAGTCTGTTTCTGTCTTTTTTGCTTGTTTATATTGTTTTTAGATTCCACATACAAGTGAAATCTTGTGGTAATTATTGTTTTTATCTGTCTGACTTATTTCACTTAGCATAATACCC
>NW_005208219.1:0-204 GCF_000412655.1 Myotis brandtii
ATGTCATGGGCAGCTTTCTCCAGGACCATTCAAATGCTTGGGTTCAAGCGCCGGAAATGGTAGCGTGTCCTTGGGTTAAAGCTTTGCTGGACACGCTCCACAGAAGAGAAAGGGCAAGGATGTTGACGAAGTTGATGAGGGTGTGACTGTCAAGAGGAGCCGCAGAATGCAGCTGGGTCTGAATGGGATGGACCGTGGAAGGGG
>NW_005208220.1:0-204 GCF_000412655.1 Myotis brandtii
TGAATTATCTAATCTTCCAATGTATGCATGCCACATGGTTACTCAGACATTTAATTTTGCATTTCCAATTTTCAATTAATGTGTGATTTAAACGTTATACCTATATAATCAAATATCTTTCATTAGAAAAAAGTTGAATAGCAAAAAAGAAACTTTAAGAAATTAAATGTATGCCCTGGCTGGCTGGCTGGTGTGGGTTAGTTG
>NW_005208221.1:0-204 GCF_000412655.1 Myotis brandtii
CCGCACAGCCAGTGAGTGATGGAGCAGGGGAGTGAGATCTAAGCAAGGCCGTCAATTCTTTCTTTCCTGCTCTGCAGAGTTAGTAACAGTCACTAGATGGCGTCGCGAGGCGACCGCGAGCCAGGCTTCCTTGGAAGTACGGTAATGTTGATGGGATGTTTAGCCTCAGGTGCCCATATTCACCACCAGGGGGCAGGCGGGGAA
>NW_005208222.1:0-204 GCF_000412655.1 Myotis brandtii
ACATTTAATAGCAGTTTAAAAGCTGGGCATTGTAACTCCTGTTGAGTAAAAATGAGCACAGGTGAGGTCCAGGGAGGAGGGCATTTGTAGATGTCTAGAGACCTATCTTCTTCTATAGATCTTCTGGAAGCCAAACAAGAGATACCATAGTTTTAAAGTCCTGCTACTATTTATGTAGTAGTAAGCCTCTTGAATCCATTTGTA
>NW_005208223.1:0-204 GCF_000412655.1 Myotis brandtii
GGGGCAGCTCCCCCGGCCCCCCGAGTGAGCGCTGCGCCCCAGCCCAGGGGTGCACCAGGCCTAGGGTCATGGTCCGGGGTCAGGGTCCGGGGTCGTGGTCCAGGGTCATGGTTTGGGGTCAGGGGTTGTGGTCCGGGGTCATGGTCCAGGGTCGTGGTCCGGGTCAGGATCAGGGGTCGTGGTCTGGGGTCATGATCTGGGTCA
>NW_005208224.1:0-204 GCF_000412655.1 Myotis brandtii
GGCCTTGCCTTGCAGCCCCGCACCCGCTAGTGGGCGGTTCTGGCCTCAAAGCAAGACCGGCTGCTGGGCCTTCTGGGTCCTGGCCTGCCTTGCTGAGGGAGACGTGATCACCTGGCTTCTCTGATCACTGGCAGGGGGCGGGCAAAGGCGGCCCGGTTCCAGAATCCAATCTGGGACCCTTCAGTTCGCAGGCCAACACTCTAT
>NW_005208225.1:0-204 GCF_000412655.1 Myotis brandtii
GCGTGTGTGCGAGGAGCCGCTGTGCCCGTTAGAGCAGCCTCACGCCTTCCCGGGAAGCCAGTGCAGGAGGCCCCGCTTCAGGCACGCAGACCCCGTGCGGGACGGGCAGCATGGGCGGCGCTGTCTCGGCAACACAAAGATGAGGGGTGGTGGCGGCCAGGGGGGCTGCCGCTGGCCTTGGCCACACCGCCGGGCGGTGCTTTC
>NW_005208226.1:0-204 GCF_000412655.1 Myotis brandtii
GGGGGGGACCAAAAGCAGGGGGTCACCATTCTAGTCACGGGGGCGAGTCCTTCACAATCCGGTAGGAAACTGTAACAAGGGGTGGCTGAGCAGATCGCCCAGGTCCTGGCATGTTTTGCTGAGGCCACAGCTTTTAAGTTCCTACTCGTTTTGTTTTCTCTTTGACAGTGATGGCATCCGTCAGCTAGCTTTTCTCGTGGTTCC
>NW_005208227.1:0-204 GCF_000412655.1 Myotis brandtii
GAACCAAGCGCTCTGGAATTCGTGAAGAAACCAGGGGTCTCTTGCTGTTGTTCTTGGCGAGGCCTTATCGCACGAGTGGGGACGCCCGAAGGTTAGGGTTTCAGTCGGCTCAGCAGAATCTGAGAGGCGGGGGGGTGGGGGCCTCCCCCTCTCCTTGACCTGCAGGCCCCAGGGAGCCTCCGGGCAGGACGGCGGGGGGAGCAG
>NW_005208228.1:0-204 GCF_000412655.1 Myotis brandtii
AACTCAAGATTCTTCATAGAATAATTCTGGAAAGCCAGGTGAGAAACTTATGAGCGGTGGCTTCTGAGGAGAGGACTGGAAGGAGACTCTAATGTGTAATATTTTGTACCATTTGATTTTTTTTTACCTTGTGCTTACACAGTATTTTTCCATTAAAAATAGTTGGCTTAAAATATTTGATAGAAGGAAAATTTCCAAAATTAT
>NW_005208229.1:0-204 GCF_000412655.1 Myotis brandtii
GTAGGTAGTGTCCTCAACCACTTGGGTTGAGAATAGGGGGAGAAGAGATAGGGAGGAAGGCACTGAAGAGTGTACTGGGGAGGGGGAGAAGGACGTGCAAGGGGAACGATGAAAGGTTGGCAAAGGAGGAAGATGAGATGAGAGAGTTTGAGATTAGAAATCTTGGTCTTTCTTTTCCTAGTGGGTATGGTGAGGAGGTAAAAG
>NW_005208230.1:0-204 GCF_000412655.1 Myotis brandtii
TGGTGCTGGCCCTAATCGCTCCACGCCATCAGCAGGTGCAAGCGGGGCCAGCACCATCAGTGCATGGGAGCCACCGTGGCAGGAGCGGGGATGCCGGCGGACAGGGGACCAGTGGCCACGGCATGAGGGGCTGGGTGGGAGCATAGAGGATGGACCGAGACCCACCACTGTGCCTACCGCAGCCTCGTGGCCCACAGTTCCTTT
>NW_005208231.1:0-204 GCF_000412655.1 Myotis brandtii
ACAGGTAAAACTAGCCCATGTGCCCCCTCTGGGAGTCTGCATTCCCTGGGGACCCAGGGTGGCCAGGCTGGACACCGCCTGGCTGTGGGTGCCACCACCATGACCTGGGAATCTGTGCTGCAGACCGACCCAGGGCACAGGCGATCGCCTACGAGGATTTGCCCTGCGCTGCCTCCTGGGAGCAGTTCCCTGGGTCTACACCAG
>NW_005208232.1:0-204 GCF_000412655.1 Myotis brandtii
TGATGGGAATGAGGTAGCATTCATCAGTGTTACTCAGTCTTGTAAATCTCCACTGGCATGGGTTAGGAAGAAGGGAAAGAGTGAACTAGATTATGGAGGTGGTGACCTATATTTTTGGAAAAGATGGTGACTAGGAAAAAAATTTAACCATGCCAAGATATATTTGAATTACCTTTGAAGTTGTGCCTCTGGGAATGAAGCTGT
>NW_005208233.1:0-204 GCF_000412655.1 Myotis brandtii
TTATTGAGGGGAATGATCAGGAAAAGATTACACCAGATGGAGGAGCTTCATGGGCCATTCGCAATGACAGCACGGATGTAAGGAATACATTGTGCTTAGTGCTTTACATAGACTAACCAAGAGCTGAGCCTCCCCAATAGTTCTGTGAAGTAGGTGTTGTGAATCCACTTTATATAGCTGAGGGAACAGAGCTCAGAGAGACGG
>NW_005208234.1:0-204 GCF_000412655.1 Myotis brandtii
GGTATTAAATTTAAAGATTAGAATTATTTAATTCCCAATGATAAATACAGTTGGAAATTATAAGAGTGTTGACATGCTTGGAATTTAGATCACTTTCAAAATTTTTCAAAATAAAATTTTTTAAAAAAATTACTTGTTAAATGTCTTCACATGAAAGTCTAGTGTAATCATTTAGTCTTTCATTAGGATCAAAACAAGAGTAAT
>NW_005208235.1:0-204 GCF_000412655.1 Myotis brandtii
CTAGTTTATATATGTAAAAATGAACACAATATAACTCCAATGTTTTTGTATTTTTGAGAGATGTGATTGGAATATTTGCCAGTAGAGAGAAAATATACATGAGAAACTAGTTTTCTTTATTTTTATTAACTCTGTAATCAGTGGGCGTTTTACTTGCTATCACATAGCATTTGTTCTTCTGCAGCTTCCATCTTCACATCTTGT
>NW_005208236.1:0-204 GCF_000412655.1 Myotis brandtii
CTAAGATTTAGACCCTCTGATCACAGCCCTACTCTTGGACCCGTGATTTTTAAATATTTTCATTTGTCCAGGATCACAAAGTTTGTAAAAAATATGTCAGCTTGTGTATGATTGTGTCCTTTAATTTTCACTGTGTAAATGTAAAACATGACCACTGACCTTACACAATTTTAAGCAAGAGAAATGTTCTATTTAGATAGGCAA
>NW_005208237.1:0-204 GCF_000412655.1 Myotis brandtii
ACTCTTCACTTCACGCCACCTGGGACCTGGCGAAACCCGACCTCCGATCCCACATTTCTTAAAAAGCCACGTTCGGGCGGCGTGCTTCACTGGCGAGTGGTTCGGAGACTCACTCGGTCTACCCGCACTCTGCTGCCTGGATGGGCTGTCACAGAACGTAATGAGTAAACAGAGCGGCCAGTCCTTGACCAGGTCCTGGCTTTC
>NW_005208238.1:0-204 GCF_000412655.1 Myotis brandtii
CAACTGCTGGCAGGGGAAACGGCCACCTCTCTGCAAACTGAGATACAGACACTGTGTCCTGTGCTGTTCCCTCTGCTCTCCTCCCCTCCTGATGCCTGCATGTGCCTTCCTCAGTCCCAGACACCGGACCTCCAGCCCAGACCCGAGGGCCTGTGCGCTTAGGGAGCTCTTAAAAGAGTTATGACTGATGGTCTCTTTGGGTTT
>NW_005208239.1:0-204 GCF_000412655.1 Myotis brandtii
ATATATCAACACATGTGCACTGGTACTTGCCATTTCGCTTGCTGGTTTTTAAAAAAGGTTTTCTATTTGTTTTTTAAAATATGTTATTGATCTCAGAGGGGAAGGGAGAGGAACAGAGAGAAACACCAGTAATGAGAGAGAACCATCAATCGGCTGCCTCCTGCTCTCTGGGGATGGAGCACACAACCCGGGCCTGTGCTCTTA
>NW_005208240.1:0-204 GCF_000412655.1 Myotis brandtii
ATTAAAATACCAATGGCATGTTTCACATATCTAGAACAAGTATTCCAAAAATTTATATGGAATTAAAAAAGACTTCAAACAACCTTAGCAATCTTGAGAAAGAAGAACATAGTTGGAGTTTCACAATAACTGATATCAATCTATTCTACAAAGCCATTGTGATAAAAACAGCCTAGTATTGGCATAAGAACAGGCATATAGATT
>NW_005208241.1:0-204 GCF_000412655.1 Myotis brandtii
GAATCGAACCGTGACCTCCTGGTTCATGGGTCGACACCTAACCACTGAGCAACGCTGACTGGACTCCCTTCTTCTCTTTCTAAAAAAATTAATAATAATAATTAATAACTAATTACACTTTGTTGCCTAAAAGAAATGGGGGTTGGCATAGTTTGCTGCTGCTTAAAGCAGTAACTACACACACACACACACACACACACACAC
>NW_005208242.1:0-204 GCF_000412655.1 Myotis brandtii
GGTAAAGCCGCTAAAACTTTGGGGGCACTGGGTATGCACCCCTGGATATGCCACACACACACGCACTGGAAGACCACAAGAACCCGCCCCCCACTGGCCAGCACCAGACCGGGGAGAAGGGCTGCGCCCTATGAAAACTTCTCTAGCCGAGGCCCGCTCATCGGAGCCGGGTCGCGGGCACGGGGACCGGGCGGCAAAGGGAGA
>NW_005208243.1:0-204 GCF_000412655.1 Myotis brandtii
GTTAAGCTTTTTGCTATGACATCCTGCTTCGCTCCTTACAGCACACTGTCCTTCCCTGCCAGTGCTTCCCTCGATCCTTTCCGTCTGGGTACAGAGAGGTACACCCCCTGGCATCGCTCGGGGCAGTAGTTTTAACTGCCGAGGGTGTGGGATGTATTGCTGGTCCTCCGAGTTACCTGGCAGACACTTTCTCTTTTTTTTTTT
>NW_005208244.1:0-204 GCF_000412655.1 Myotis brandtii
AAAATGAGCTATAAACTTCTCAGCAGAAAGGTAAATACAGTGACTATATACTTTTCAATGTCTGCTGAAAAGAAGCATACCAGGTTCTAGTTTTGAGACCAAAGATTAATTTACATTTGAATACACTCTGATAGTGACCTTGAATAAGTTGCTACCTCTTAGTTCTCTTTTCTGTTAAATAAGGATGCATCACAAATCCCTTGT
>NW_005208245.1:0-204 GCF_000412655.1 Myotis brandtii
TCTTACAAAATAGTATCTTCAACATTATATTCAATTTATTATGTCCAGTTACTACTTATTACGTATTTCCCACTAGTGGAAGACAAATTCCATGAAGGCAGGCATGTTTGCTTTGTTCACATATATAGGCTAAGTTCCTTCCATAGTTCCTGGCGCACAGTGAGTACTCACAAAATATTGTTTGAATTAATGCTGCTCTAAATG
>NW_005208246.1:0-204 GCF_000412655.1 Myotis brandtii
CCCTGGAGATTTTGTGGTGGTTGTTTAAAATTTAATAGTTAAACATCAAGACCTGAATAAATGCTATTTGGTGTAAAGTATGACTCATGAAGTATTATTATACTTAAATAAAATGAGCATGCGTTGTGTGGACCATGCCAGCCTGACTCATAAAGCAGTTCCTCCCATGGCTTCCTTGCTCCAGCCAGTTCTCAAACATAGGTT
>NW_005208247.1:0-204 GCF_000412655.1 Myotis brandtii
TAAAGGGGTAATATGCTAATTAGACCGGACATCCTCCGGATGACCTTCTGGACATCCTTCTGGACAAAGCCTCGGTGGCAGGACTGAGGCAGAGGCAGTTAAGGCGATCAGGCCGGTAGGGGAGAACAGTTAGGGGCAAACAGACCAGCAGGGGAACAGTTAGGGGCATCAGGTAGGCAGGCAGAGAGGTTAGGGGTGATCAGG
>NW_005208248.1:0-204 GCF_000412655.1 Myotis brandtii
GGTCTCTCCAGGGCCATGGGGGCTCTCACCTGTCTCCACTGATGATAGAAATGACACGTTTTACTTTTCACATGCTAGACATATGTGTATTTCTATCACTTGCCAGATTAAAATAAAATGTACATCACGATCAGAGAGACAATGGCGTGTAATGCATTTCAGGAGCTCCATTCAAAGAAAGCATTGGAGTTGGTAAATATAGCT
>NW_005208249.1:0-204 GCF_000412655.1 Myotis brandtii
GCAACCAAGACCCTCACAGGCTGTGTAACATTTTCTTCCTTTCTGAGCATCTTGCAGAACACTGCACCCATTCGGAGTCCTGAAATCAGGCCATAAGGTTTCTTTAGTATCAGCTTCTTTATAGCAGAGTGGTATCCCCAGATCTCTGAGAACCCATATCCTCCCCTAAGTTCCAATCTGTCTCCAAACAGTCATTGCATTTAT
>NW_005208250.1:0-204 GCF_000412655.1 Myotis brandtii
ATGTTTGAGTGCCCCCCCCCCCACCCAAAGCTTATACTATGTGGAAACCCTAATCCCCAATGTGGATGGTATACCGACAGGAGGCCTTTGGGAGGTAACCAGGCAATGAGAGTGTTCTCATTGGAAGAGACAGTAAAGAGCTTGCTCCCCGTCCCCTGCCCTGCTGCTCTCTGCCCTGTGAGGATATGAGGAGAAGGTGGCCAC
>NW_005208251.1:0-204 GCF_000412655.1 Myotis brandtii
CCTACATGCATACTTTCAAAAGCACTGACATAATACCTCAAAAGTAATATTTCAGAAGAAACAAAAGGAAGATTTCTAATAAAATGGCACCTATCTTTAAAAAAACCAAAAAAAAAACAAAAAAAAACAACAGCAACAACAACAAAAGGCCCCGCCCAGAAATGTTCCCCAGTTCAGTGGGGCTGAGATGTGGGCAGCAGCTAG
>NW_005208252.1:0-204 GCF_000412655.1 Myotis brandtii
CCAACAAAATTCATATGTTGAAACCCTAACCCAAAAGTGATTCTATTCAGAAATAGGGCCTTTAGGAGTAATATGGTAAAAGAAGTTGAGCCTTCATGATGTGATTAGTACCTCTAGTAAAGAAAACTGGAGAGAAGGGAGTTGGCGGCGTAGTGAAGGGTAAATGTGGTCAAATATATGGTGACAAAAGAAGATTTGACTTTG
>NW_005208253.1:0-204 GCF_000412655.1 Myotis brandtii
CTCAACGGTGACACCTGCTGGCAATGTGGAGATTGCAGCCCAACTCTATTAAACATTATCGTTGCCAAACCAAAAGGAGTGAGCACTTTTCCAGGCACTGTAAGTGATATAGGATTGGGAAACTCGGGTATAGGAGAAACTCCTCTAGACCTAAGATAAGGCTTAGAAGGAGCCTGGGGGTGGGGCTGGAAGAGGGGTAGGAGT
>NW_005208254.1:0-204 GCF_000412655.1 Myotis brandtii
CCCCTCAGGAGTTTGACCGGAAGACTGGGAGTTCAATCGCTTGCTATGGCATGTGATGACCACTAGGGGGAGGCTCAGAACATGGCGGGTGACCAGTGGGGCAGCAGGACACTGAGGGAGCGAGGGAAGGGAGAGGCGGGGAGGCCAGGAGGTGGGGAACGTGATCACCAGCCAGGCCTAGGAATACTACCCGTGTATGAATTT
>NW_005208255.1:0-204 GCF_000412655.1 Myotis brandtii
ATCATCAGTGAACAAATCTGCTGGGCAGTTCTCAGACTTCATGCCCTGAGGCCTCTTGGCAGCATCTGCAGCCAATGATTCCCTCCTTGTTGAAGTATTTACTCCAGTTGACCTTCAGAATATTATATTCTTTGGCCATGCCTCCTATCTGATTCTCCATTGTTCTATCTCCTTTGCTGGCTCCTCCTTGGCTCTCTTCTCTAT
>NW_005208256.1:0-204 GCF_000412655.1 Myotis brandtii
TACTATAAGTGCTATGAGAGAAAGATCTATGTTTCGTGATTTATTTTTTCTACCAACTATCAATATGTATGCAAGCAGCAAGCACACTTAGGCTAACTTAACCCAAAAATGAAGTCATCAAAGGAATGTGGATTAGTTCACAATACCAAAATGGAAAAACAAAAACGAGGAACCATGACAGAAAGAATAGGTAACATGGTAGCA
>NW_005208257.1:0-204 GCF_000412655.1 Myotis brandtii
ACCTGAGCCTCAGGAGGCCCTGGGTGGCTGGGCAGCTCCCATCCAAGGCTTGCCTGCACCTGGAGTCAGCCCTGGGCAGCTGGGGACCTGAGGGGACTGGGGGACTCTGGAGGCAGGAGCATGGAGCGGCTTGCCGCGCGCCTGCCACCCTGGCAGGGCTGAAGGGACTAGGCGCTGCCATCTTGTGGCTGTGGGCACTGCCAT
>NW_005208258.1:0-204 GCF_000412655.1 Myotis brandtii
CTCTTAGAGACCCGTCCTCTTCCACAAAAAAAGTATTTGAGTCTAGCATCTCATTGGTGCTAGAAAACATTTACCGTGGACATAGAGCCCCTAGGACCAAGACCTTTTCATATCTCACAACAGAAATTCTCTCGTAATGATTGTATATACTCTAAACTGATGTTGTTAATGTGTTCTCTTAAAATGAATGATGTGTGCCACAGC
>NW_005208259.1:0-204 GCF_000412655.1 Myotis brandtii
CCCCCTACTAGGGATCAAGCCCGAAACCTGGGCATGTACCCTGACCTAGAATTGAACCAGTGACCTCTTGGTACATTGGATGACACTCAACCAAGCCACACTGGCCAGGGCTCTGAGATATATTACTAAAGTGAAAAAGCCATATACAAGAAGTGTGTGAATTATGCTATCACTGTTTAAAGTGGACTACAGAGGAATCCAACT
>NW_005208260.1:0-204 GCF_000412655.1 Myotis brandtii
GGAAGGCGAGATGGTACAACCACTTTAGAACACAGTGTAGCAGTTTCTTTACTAGTTAGGTATGCACTCAGCATATAATGCAGCAACCCCACCCTTAGGTATCTTACTCCAAAGCAATGAAAACGTATGTTCACACAAAGACCTGCATGTGAGTATTTTTAGCAACTTAATTCATAATAGCCAAAAAACTAGAAACAGCTCAAA
>NW_005208261.1:0-204 GCF_000412655.1 Myotis brandtii
GGGGTTTCTAAGCCATCACTGCTGTCCTGGATCAGTACTAGACGTCGCCATGCAGATCCAGAAACACATGAAGAGTGGCAAACAATTACTGTTTCAGCGAGAGACGGACACGGGAAAGGAGAAGTCAGGGTGTTGATTACTGAAATCGAGATGACCATCCTGTGAGTCGTTTCCTTTAGCTGGGGTTCCAGTACCCACAAGCCA
>NW_005208262.1:0-204 GCF_000412655.1 Myotis brandtii
AAAAACGCAGGTAAATTTTACTTTTGTGAGAAAAATATAAAAGTTCCAAGGCGCTACTGAGAAGGGCGAACACTCAGCAGACAGATGCTGGGGGGCGTGGGCCTGGTTGAGGCTGGGGCTGGGGCAGGGCCCGGCGTTAGGGTGACCAGCAAGCAAGGAACACAGATCTGCCACAGGTCACAATTTTTCCAAGGACCTGACTAT
>NW_005208263.1:0-204 GCF_000412655.1 Myotis brandtii
CTAATCGTTGCCAGCCCCAGCGCCGGCCGGCCACATCTGGCTGCGCTTTGCTGTCATCCTCGCCTCTCCACACCACCTAACCGCCGACAAGAAGAAACAACAACCCGCAACAACTCAGCCCAGTCCTCCCCCGCCGGCCACTTCCACGGAACTCGCTCCCAGCGCCTGGACGCCCCGTTTCCCTTCCAGCCCTAGACGGGTCTA
>NW_005208264.1:0-204 GCF_000412655.1 Myotis brandtii
CAAGAATAACATATCAATAAAGCTATCCTTCAGATATGAAGGAGAAATAAAAGGTTTCCCAGACAAACTAGAGCTGAGGGAACTTACTACCACAAGACCTGCACTACAAAAAAGTGTTGAAAGGCATTCTTCTACTGAAACCAAAGACAAAAATACACAAAATGTTGAGTAAGGAGACAGACAGACAGCAGCAGGAAAGTGTGA
>NW_005208265.1:0-204 GCF_000412655.1 Myotis brandtii
TTAAGCCAACTGTTCACTAAACCTGCCACATGTTTAGATTTAAACATTTCAAATTAAGCATGTTTTTTCAAAATTCTAAATTAGGAATTGTGTCTTAATGTCAATGGACAAATTTTACTGAGCATTTGCTATAAGCCAGCACCATGCTAAGGACTTCATATTTATTGGAGGTGGGGAATGAAAGAGAGGAAGAAACAAAGATAA
>NW_005208266.1:0-204 GCF_000412655.1 Myotis brandtii
ATTTTAAAACGATCCCCAGGTGATTCTAATGTGCAGCAAGGTTGGGAACCGCTGTAAAGAGCCAATAAAACGTGCGCTCCTGACGTGCGCAGAGAGCAGAGCGGTATCACCTGTGCACGGTGCTGCGGACAAGGACATGATGAGGCTCCCAGACCCACCTGTCGGGCGCGGCCCTGAAAACACGCGCGAGGGTGACAGACGGGT
>NW_005208267.1:0-204 GCF_000412655.1 Myotis brandtii
ACCTTTTATAATTATATTAACAATGTCAACAATGCCATTTTCTAATAACTCACAAAATGAGAATGCATGTTTATATACAGCAGGAAGTCTCAACAGTAACCATGGAAACAACTAGAATCCAGTAATACTTTCACAATTTACATTGCCTGCTCTATGCTGAGGTCTGTAGATACAGGGATAAAAACAGCCACTTTTACCATGAAC
>NW_005208268.1:0-204 GCF_000412655.1 Myotis brandtii
ACTAGCCTTTGCTGAGCTGTGAGGCGCCCTGGGAAAAGGCTATTTGGCTTTTTTCAGGACCTCTGGTGGGAAGAAGACTCTACTTTCCACAGAAAAGCACAGGGGGCGTCCTGCACACGGAGGTAGGGGATTCGGGCTGGGTGGCCAAAAAAGAAAAATCAAATGTCCATGACACTTGGCCACATGCTCTGCAGATTTATATGC
>NW_005208269.1:0-204 GCF_000412655.1 Myotis brandtii
GAAGCCATTGGAAAGTGTTTCAAGATAATGCCAAGGTCGGTACTGGGTCACCTCCAGCGGCCCAGCACACGGTGACTCCAGAATCTTTGGGAAGTCCTCTGGCTGCAGGAATAACAGGTGGCAGAACAGGCACTGCCCTTTGAGCTAAAAGGCACCAAGAAGTAGTGTCTGCCTCCCAACACACACACACACACACACACACAC
>NW_005208270.1:0-204 GCF_000412655.1 Myotis brandtii
AATGACACAACTTAAAATGACATTTTAAAAAGTAGGTGATTTTTAATTATTCTGAGACTCATGAGGTACACTGGCATAGATGCGAACGAAGTTTCCTTGGTTTTGGAGTGATCGTAGTTTACAGCCATCCAAAATTATAAAAGCAAAAGTTGTATGCCTTCTTCCAATTCCTATGGTAAATGGTGGGCTGACTCATAAGCCTTT
>NW_005208271.1:0-204 GCF_000412655.1 Myotis brandtii
CCAAGGCTTACCCTCTTTGTGTGACACATGGATGGACGCGACTGAAATCCCTGGGACAGTTGAGGGAGCTCCCACACTGGGCGGAGTGCTGTCTGGTGGGAAGTCAGTGTCCTCCTTGAGCTAGTGTGACAGCAGCAGTGGTGTGTGAGGAAAGAGCTCGGCTGCAGAGTGTGGCTGCACTTGCTGAGGAGCCTGCCCGCCCCC
>NW_005208272.1:0-204 GCF_000412655.1 Myotis brandtii
CGCACCTGACTTGTCCGACAGCTCCCGCCAATGAGGGGCTCTGGCGGCATGGCGGCCTGTGGAACGCACAGGGGGAGAGGGAAATGGATCAAGTGACTTAAAGCCCCTTCTCCCTGGCGACACAGGTTAAGAGGACACGTCCTTCCGACCCTGAACTGAACCTGGCACGTTTTGAGGTTTCACCGCCCGATTCTGAAGTCGCTG
>NW_005208273.1:0-204 GCF_000412655.1 Myotis brandtii
CAACTCTTCCTGGAGCAAAGAATTTAAGTCCCACATCCTGCATCCCACTTTTCAGATCTGTGCCTGAGAGGTAAGCTCCCCCAAATATCTAGTTTTTTAAAAATATATATATTTTAAAAGAAAGAGAGAAAGGAAAGGAGAAAGAGAGAGAGAGAGAAACATCTATAATGAGAGACAATCATTGATCATCTACTTCCTGCACAC
>NW_005208274.1:0-204 GCF_000412655.1 Myotis brandtii
GGCCAATATCCCTGATGAACATAGACACTAAAATCCTTAACAAAATTTATCAAACCATATCCAGCCATACATTAAAAAGATCATATATCATGACCAAAGGGGATTTATTCCAGGGATATAAGGCTGGTACAAATATCCACAAATCAATAAATGTGATAAAGTACAAGAACAGATTACAAGACAAAAACCACATGATCATATCAA
>NW_005208275.1:0-204 GCF_000412655.1 Myotis brandtii
CTCTTACCTCCTGAGATGGCCATCACTTCTACCTGTGATGGGACTACAGAAAGGCTTTGAAGAGGTGTGGGCGTTGCCTCCTTACCCAGTGAAACTGCCATAGGAGGGAGGACATATTTCTGAACTCTCCATCATGGGCAGCCTTCAACATAGCATTCATCCAGAGGTATATGCCTTTTCAAAAAACCCCTTTTTTGGTAACTT
>NW_005208276.1:0-204 GCF_000412655.1 Myotis brandtii
CCCTTTCTCCTCACCTCCAACACTTCTACTCATCCTGCAAAACCTCAGCCAAATGCCATTTTTCTATTAAGTCTTCCAGATAAAACTAATAATTATTAACCTTTTACACATTCATTTTCAGCAAACACACTGAACTATACACTTGGTCCAAGTCATTGATGTCTGTGTTCATGTCAATTTCCCACTATTTCTACCCCCAACATG
>NW_005208277.1:0-204 GCF_000412655.1 Myotis brandtii
GTAACCACCAAAAGGGGGGATTCTCCAAAGTGTTGATGCTCTATGAGATCCCAGGGTATTTTCAGGCCTCGGGAGGATTTGGGCTCCCAATAATGACAAGAAAGTAAATTTACATTTGTTCACTGGAGTGCAGAGGGAGGTCAGAGTCATAAAGTATTTTTGTGAAGCTCTTTTCTACATTAGATGTAGAAAACTCACTAAAAG
>NW_005208278.1:0-204 GCF_000412655.1 Myotis brandtii
GCTATGATGCCTTTTCTAGCCTGGGGGCTTGTCCACAGAGCCTCTTTTCCATCCTTAATTCCTATCATGCTTGCTTCTGGAACAACATTTAATGTCAGTTCTACTAGTTGAATGCCTCATATTTTTTCAGGCCCAGATCAAGCATCACATTTTACTTTGGAAACTTTCTGCCAGGCCGGTGTGGCTCAGTGGTTGAGCATTGAC
>NW_005208279.1:0-204 GCF_000412655.1 Myotis brandtii
AGTGACTTCAGGCCTCCTTCCTTCCCGAGAAACATCCGCCCGTTACCACTCCGTGGCCACAGCACGACACGTTTCCCTGAAAGAGCGCGCCCGCGGCACGCGGTCCCACCGGTGAGAGAAGACGGTCCGGGAGAGGTTGAGCACGGCCAGGTACTGCAGGCAGCCTCGGAGCAGAGCCGCGCAGACCTGCGGGACGAGGGCAGG
>NW_005208280.1:0-204 GCF_000412655.1 Myotis brandtii
TGGTTTACATCTAGGAGACCCAAAAGACTGTTGGAAACAGAGACACTGCACAGACTCACTTGCACTGAGTCCTAGAAAAAAAAGGCAGGAGTTTTAAAAAGTGCCTAGACCGTACATGAAAAAGATTAATTAACTAACATTAAAGCATATGCCAGAGGTACAGAAGTCTGTTAGAACTCTCTCCAGGAATACAGGTGCTGGCAG
>NW_005208281.1:0-204 GCF_000412655.1 Myotis brandtii
AGAGGAGGGGGTTCTAAATTGTTTGTTACAGCAGAAATTAAAAGTGAACTGCTACTCTTCTCTGAGTGTGTTTTGTTACCAGAGCCCCCACATTCACTTGACTTTGTCCCTCGTGTGGAACTGAGGTGTGCAATTCAGTTACTCTTGTCAATGGAAGATAATTTAGGAAATGAAAATGAATTGTGTCATGCTATTCAGCATTAA
>NW_005208282.1:0-204 GCF_000412655.1 Myotis brandtii
TCTTGGCTATTGTAAATAATGCTACAATGAACATAAGAATGCATATATCTTTTCAAATTAGGGTTCTTGTTTTCTTCAAATAAATACCCGGAAGTGGAATTGCTGGGTCATATGGCTGCTCTCTCTTTAATTTTTGAGGAACCTCCATACTGCTTTCAATAGTGGCAGCACCAATCTGCATTCCCACCAACAGGGCACAAGGGT
>NW_005208283.1:0-204 GCF_000412655.1 Myotis brandtii
CCTCGCTGTAAAGGCGTGGGTGTCCCAGCCTCAGAACAGGGACATGGGCGGCAGCTCAGAGCTCCCGGCTCTGTGTATCCCCATCACTGCCTCAGGATAGAGCAAGACTGGCATGCTCACGTGGCATTGCATAAGTTATTTCCAGATAGCTGTTTAGTATTAACACTAGTGATGCCTATACAGAGGTATAACGTCAAATAGCAC
>NW_005208284.1:0-204 GCF_000412655.1 Myotis brandtii
GTACTTGGAAAACTAGAAAGGACTGTATTTAGCATCTAATAAAAATTTGTCTAAAGTTATTTCTTAGTAATCAGTCCATTAGTGAGACTGCGCCCCTGGGCTGTGCTTATCAACTTTGTTTTATCTTCCCCCTTAGGAGAGATAGGAAGGCTAGAGGGAGCAGGAGTTGGGTATTTCCCTTTCCTCAGTTAGTTAGGTTTCCTT
>NW_005208285.1:0-204 GCF_000412655.1 Myotis brandtii
AACTGAGTCTCCTGCAGCCATGCACTCTC
This sequence comes from Myotis brandtii, assembly GCF_000412655.1. Lineage (NCBI taxonomy): Eukaryota > Metazoa > Chordata > Mammalia > Chiroptera > Vespertilionidae > Myotis > Myotis brandtii. Next base: position 30 of record NW_005208285.1, read on the forward strand.
TGCTGCTGGCCTTGCTCTCAGGGGGAAGCTGCACCTCCTCTTACCCACTTCGGACCAGAGCCCCCCCATGTGCCCCCCTACTGATGGGGTGCCAGAGGAGCCGGTGAGATGGGGATTCCTTCACTCTGTGTCCTTCACTTTCCCTTGGTGCCAGGCCCAGGGACGCAAAGGGAAA
>NW_005208286.1:0-204 GCF_000412655.1 Myotis brandtii
TATGATTTCTCCTAGGAATTTTATTATTTCACAATTTATATTGAAGTCTTTTATTTATGTTGAGCTTATCCGTGAGTATGGTGCAAATCGGTGGTCTAGTTTCAGTTTTTGTATGTATCAGTATAATTGTCCCTACATCATTTATTGAAGATATTGACTTTAATCTTTTGTATGCTCTTGCCTCCTTTGTTAAATATTAATTGA
>NW_005208287.1:0-204 GCF_000412655.1 Myotis brandtii
GCGTGCTTGAACAGTGTTATTTCATTTGACACTCACAGCTAACTTTCAAGGGAGGTTCAACTATTATCCCCAATTTCCAGCTGAGAAAACTGAAGCCCAGAGTTTGGAAAGATACAATTCAACTGCTCATAGGCCATAGCCCTTGACAGCATCTTCTAGGACCTTGATAGATATTTGCAAGGGGATTGATTAGTCAAGGTTCAT
>NW_005208288.1:0-204 GCF_000412655.1 Myotis brandtii
TAAGGCTGTGTTCAACTTGGACTCAGAGGATTCCCACTGAAGAGTCCAGAGAAACATGGGGCCAAAATGCAAACTAAAACAAGGGTGCAATTCAAACAAGCAAGAGATAGAAAGTAACAAACAAATGGCAAAAAGACCCACCAGGATCAGATACTGTAATTTTGAGCTCAGGTTATAAAACAAAATGTTTACACTGTTTAATAA
>NW_005208289.1:0-204 GCF_000412655.1 Myotis brandtii
AGATGAGGCTTTGAGAGCCATCTTTACAGCCTTTGCTCTTTTAAGGCCCAAATATTTGATGGAAGCTAAAGGCACGTTTCCTTCTTGGTTCACAAAAGATTACTCATTTCACTGGATATTGGAGATCCGCTATAGCCTGCTCTTGATTTATTCAATCTGTGGAGAAGGCTAAAAAGAGAACTCTACCATGAGCCCTATTTCTTT
>NW_005208290.1:0-204 GCF_000412655.1 Myotis brandtii
GTGATGGCAACAGGAAGTCAAAGCCTCAGACAGCAGGATGGTGACGTCAGCGAGGAAGGAAGGAGTGTTCTCAGGGATGGGCCACAGGAGAGCGTTTTAGTCTCCGAGCTTCAGATGAAGAAACGCAGGGGCATCTTCCCCAGAACACTAACCCCAGGAAGCAGAGTCCAGTGGTAAGTCAACAAGAGCAAAAGCTCAGCTCTT
>NW_005208291.1:0-204 GCF_000412655.1 Myotis brandtii
CCCTAAAATCCCCACTCTTAACAGCCCTTAAAATGGAGGACCCATCTATGGAGCACACCATGCCTCTCCCCACCCCCTTCTCCCAGGAGTATTTTCCTTCTCTCTCTCTCCTAAGCTCTCAGGGCCCTTCTTTTGCCTCTGCATGTTGTTTCCTGAGCCCATTTCTGCTACAGCTCACTTCTTCTACCTCTGTGACTTTCTAAA
>NW_005208292.1:0-204 GCF_000412655.1 Myotis brandtii
GAGGGCTCAGCAAAGGAACAATGGCCTCTGCCAGCACCTGGAGAAAGTTGCTCTTCCAGCTCCTGCTGGACAATTCAGTACCAAGGTTTGTCTCTGACACCTATTAGGTTCCTGTTTATATGAGTAAGCCCATGTATGGGCCCTTTAAGAGGAACACCTGGGACTCCAGCAGTTCTCTGTTTAACTCAGCCCAAATTCCCCCTG
>NW_005208293.1:0-204 GCF_000412655.1 Myotis brandtii
CCCGGGTCAGAGGTCAGGGCTGGCCTTCCTTGGGCAGATCTGGATTCTGTAAGTGCCCTCCCCAAATCCTCTCTTTAGACACAACCTTTTATAGCAGCAGGCCTCCAGGCTAAGTTGGGAGTGGGGGGGATAGTTGAAAGTTCTTTTATCACATCAGGCCCAACATTGTCTCTATTCAAATCACTGGATTTACTGTATTATGAT
>NW_005208294.1:0-204 GCF_000412655.1 Myotis brandtii
TGTGACCCTGAGAAGGAGACTCCTGGTTCAAAGGGCCAGATAATATGCTGGGGGCGGGGGTGGGAGGGGGCGAGAAGAAGTGATGGGGCTCTGAGTCCTTAGATTAGAGCCTCTGAAAATACTCACCCTTCCGGGCTCTATGATGAGTGCTCCCTGCTGCTGATCTCAATGCAACCACCCAGGCATCCATCCATCCATCCATCC
>NW_005208295.1:0-204 GCF_000412655.1 Myotis brandtii
TAATTAATAGTCTCTCTCTTACTCTAACGTACAACACCTTTGGGACTGTCAAAAGGTCATTTTGGTTTTTCGTTTCCACCTCCAAAGTCTTAGAGCAACAGAATCCACTCCCATTATTAAACTGCATGTATGCCTTCTAGGTACAAAAAGGGTTGCTCACCAGGGGTGGCCATCCCACGTGCCCTTAAGGATGTAAATTCTAGT
>NW_005208296.1:0-204 GCF_000412655.1 Myotis brandtii
TCTCCTTTCTGCATTTACTTTTTCTTACTAATATTGAGCCATATGAAATGCAAATACTTAAACTTCATCTATCTAAAAAGTGGTGATTGCATATGGTTCGATCTGATCAACTTGATTACCCGAGATCATACCTATGGTTGGTATATCATGTAATTTTTCTCCCAATCTTCTTTATTAAAATCACCCTATTCCCACTTTTCAAAG
>NW_005208297.1:0-204 GCF_000412655.1 Myotis brandtii
ATAAAGCCTAAAATGTTTGACTGAAAATTTTTGCTTTATTCAATTAATGTAACTATTAATATATTTAGACTAATATTTACCAGTTCTTTATGCTTTTCAGAATTTGTTTTTTGTGTGTGGTTACTATCATCCTTTTTTATTACTATTTTTCAGAAGCTTTTTTAGTTAACTTTTAATTGTAGTACATTCTTAGATTTTCAATTT
>NW_005208298.1:0-204 GCF_000412655.1 Myotis brandtii
CTGTCTGTGTGGCCCACTGCGCCACTTCGGCTTCTCCAAAGGAGGCTTGCGAGGGGCTCTCCCCCAGGAGGACCTGCCTTCTCCTCCCGGCTTTCCCAGGTTAGGAAATCACAGCCCCCAGAGCAGAGAATTCAGGTTCCTTTGCTCACCGGCATTTGTAAAGGGCGACCTGACTTCACAACCCAACACACACAAGCGTTCGCG
>NW_005208299.1:0-204 GCF_000412655.1 Myotis brandtii
GCCTGGGCCCCAGCGGACGAGGGCAGTGAAGGGCCAGCTCCTCAGGAAGGGCCGGCATCCAGCAGCCCCTCCGTGTGCCGCCAGGCTCTGCTCAGACACTGCTCATCCGCTCCGCGTCTGACCCGGGGCTGAGGGGCGGGGAGGGCCTGGCCCGGAACGCTTCTCTTCTGCTCCCTCCAGGCTCCCGGCACCCCCTTCTCTTCT
>NW_005208300.1:0-204 GCF_000412655.1 Myotis brandtii
GTTTTCATTTAATTTAGGTGCTTTAAGAAGATGTCATCAATCTACACTGCTGATTTTCACCATACACTTCAGAGGTGCCATCCAAGTGGATACTTAATAGTCAAATGAGAAATGTCTTTGTCCCAAAGTCAAAGGGTAGGTAGATGTGTAAATACTCACACAGGTACATATTCTTGTATATAAATATATTACATAAATATTACT
>NW_005208301.1:0-204 GCF_000412655.1 Myotis brandtii
CTCCCTCCCTCCCTCCTTTATTCTTTTTGTATTTCCAAAGAGGAATAAGCAGTGTCCCCTATTAACATACTGTTCCCTTTAAATAAAGAAACTCTTGAAAAATGTATGACTTATGTCCATGATGATTCAACTACACATGTTTAATATCTACTACAAATTAAAATTAAATAGAAAAGACTGGCCATTTTATTATAAAACTAGTGG
>NW_005208302.1:0-204 GCF_000412655.1 Myotis brandtii
CATGAGAAAGCAGGAAGAGAGAGATGTCAGGGTATTCTCCCCACCCAGGTTTACAGCGCCCACAGGGTGTCCTCCCCTCCATGCTGCCCGCTTTCCTGGCCTCTGGTTAGAGTCATGGGTAGCAATAGCTTCCCATGTTTGCTGGACTCTGGGTGCCTTACTTTCCGGTGTTTGATCTTATAATCCTACCCAGGCCTCAGAAAG
>NW_005208303.1:0-204 GCF_000412655.1 Myotis brandtii
CCAGCGTGTACCTGCCCTGCTAATGCCATCTTGGCGGGTATACTGGAGTAGACAAACAAGGGCAAGAATCCGAGGGCAAAGTTAGTGCCACAGGTAGATTTCATGGGGGCAGTTTATGGGAGGTGAACATATACGTCGAACATTTAACAATCAACAGGACATTAGCAAACAAACCAAATTGTGCTTGTATAGGATTCAAGTGGA
>NW_005208304.1:0-204 GCF_000412655.1 Myotis brandtii
AGCAGCTTAACGCACAGTGGATGCATCTTATTTCTTGAGCAGAAGATACTGAGACCAGCAACTTCTCTCAGCAGCTCACTGAAAAGCCCTGAAACTCGGAGCACCTGCCACCCACACCTGGCCTGATGTGGGAGGCAATGCTATTCAGGTTTGAATGCTTTTGTCCCGGGAGGAGAGTGATGAGGCTTCCCAAGCTAGCCTCCT
>NW_005208305.1:0-204 GCF_000412655.1 Myotis brandtii
GACCGGGAATCGAACCAGTGACCTCTTCAGTCTTGAGAATGTCTCAGTTCAATTGAACAACTGTGTCATATTTCAGGAGGTGGTGACATGAATGGGCATCTAAAGTTAGTCCTATGATGCAAACATGCAGGCATTTAAGAAGAGGCTTCTCTTAAAAAGAAGAGGCTTCTCTGTAGAAAAATCATACTTAGACCACTCTTGAAA
>NW_005208306.1:0-204 GCF_000412655.1 Myotis brandtii
TTGAACAGAAGAAAACCATTTCATTATATACATACAGAAGTCTCACATAGACATAAGAGGGTCAAAGATAGTCAGGCAATTGAGGTTTATATGTCTTATATGAACTAAGAAAAAAGGGGGTTATTGGGGCTTCACAAGGAAGGCAGATAATTAACAGGGAGATGAGCAGAGTGACTATTTGAATATTTGTCAGTCATGTAGAGA
>NW_005208307.1:0-204 GCF_000412655.1 Myotis brandtii
AAATCCTAAAACACCATCAGTGTCTACTGGGAGCTTGCAACACAGTCTGTTTGCTGAACTCGAGGAAGAGAGAGAAAACAAAAAAAACAGGAAGAGAAATAACAGATCCTTACCCTGGAGGTCCCGGTCCCAAGAGAAAAGGCTCACTTATGTCAGCAGGCAGCTTTCGGGGGGACTTTAGTCCTGGACAGCGGGAGCTGAGGG
>NW_005208308.1:0-204 GCF_000412655.1 Myotis brandtii
AAAAACTACACCCCTAGCTTCAACTAAATTCAAAATTGCAAAAAATGGTTTATACTTTATTGATTTAATTTTTCTGGTGACTAATCATATACCAAACAAAATGGATAAGATATATCAGTTACCAGCCTCCTCCTCCATTTCCTCCCAGCACTATGACCTACTTTAACAGTTACTTAAAAGTAGCAAAACTATTACACAGTTACA
>NW_005208309.1:0-204 GCF_000412655.1 Myotis brandtii
AAATATAAATGACCTTTTACAAATGCTATAGTATCTATATCTTGTTTATTTGATGGTGATAAGATGTGTGCAATGGCATCTTTCGGTCAGTGTTTGTTATATACATGGGTGTGTATTATCTAGAAAATAGATGTAGCTATATAATATACTAGTAGAACACTAGTTTTATAAAAAGTAAAGTATATATAACTTTTTAGTCTAAGA
>NW_005208310.1:0-204 GCF_000412655.1 Myotis brandtii
TTTGGGGCCATGTCAGGGTTCCAGCCCATCACCCCCACTCCTGAGCTTGGCAGAGCCACACAGCCCTCGCTAGCACGGCCCTTGAGCCCAGCGAGCGGTCAGCTGAGGGCCGACAGCACACAGCGGTCAGAGACGGAGGGTAGAGTTTCCACCTCAGCCCAGGACCGCAGACCAGCAGGCCGTGACTTCTGTGAGCTTCACCTC
>NW_005208311.1:0-204 GCF_000412655.1 Myotis brandtii
AGAATTGTTTTGGAGACAAAAAGTGTCATTTGGGCAAAGAGTCTCTCTTTGGGGGGATGTTTAAGGATCCAGGGGGCCTGGATCTGCGTTTTGTTGAATGATTTAACAAAGTCCCTCTCCCCCCGACCCCCAGATAACTCAGTGGGTGATTCTGGAGGCAAATAGCAGCAAAGTGAAGACCCCCGCCTGTGGGGCCGGCAGGGA
>NW_005208312.1:0-204 GCF_000412655.1 Myotis brandtii
GAAATTAAGATGGGCAGAAAATGGCTATACATTAAACTAACGGCTATGGGAAACTTAAGATGGCTACTTAGTTCTTTCAGACTTTCTGGAAAAAAAACCTTTTTTCAGTTTTGGCATTTTTTTTATCCATTATAGTACATTTAAGTTAGACTTCATTCAATTGCCACTTATTTTGGGTTATCAATATTCTTGTTGCATGTATGT
>NW_005208313.1:0-204 GCF_000412655.1 Myotis brandtii
GCAACGTAATTCACATGTGAAGGAGCATTCTAACTGGTATGTCTACATAGCTGTAGAAACTTTCCCATCCCGACTGAGCGACAGGAGAAAAGAGAGAAAATGCTGACAGCAAAAACAAAACCCCGCAACGACTCACAACTTAACTCAAGGCAGGAAAGCCATGTGATTAGGTAAGTACATGTTTTATTTTAGATTTTTGATGAA
>NW_005208314.1:0-204 GCF_000412655.1 Myotis brandtii
GCATCGCCGCACACAGGTACCTGAACTTTTTTTTTTTTTTAAATAAAACCTTATTAACTTGAAATCCAAAGAACAAAAGGAAAAATTCTCCAATCCCCACTGGACTCTGCCTTTACAGGTTCCACTTACCTCAGCGCTTTTAACAACCGCGATAAAAGGCCTCTCGCTGGTTGGGGACTAGCCGTGGCTTTGAAATAGTCACCA
>NW_005208315.1:0-204 GCF_000412655.1 Myotis brandtii
AACAACTATATGCCAACAAATTGGATCATCTGGACCAAATGGATAAGTTCCTGGAAACATGCAATCTTCCAAAACTGAATCAAGAAGAATCAAAGAATCTGAAGAGACAGATTACAATTAGTGAAATTGAAGCAGTAATTTAAAAAACTCCCAACAAATGTCCTGGGTCAGATGGCTTCACAGGAGAATTTTACCAAACATTCA
>NW_005208316.1:0-204 GCF_000412655.1 Myotis brandtii
AAAAAAAAAGACAGCTACCTGTAAGCCAGGAAGAGAATGCTCACTAGAACCCGACCATGCTGGCACCCTCATCTGGAACTTCCCAAAACTGTGAGAAATACTTGTCTGTTGTTTAAGTAACTCAGTCCACGGTATTTCACTAGAGCAGCTTGAGCTGACTAAGGCCATTATTATGATGCAAGGCCTATGGAAGAGATTTCTCTC
>NW_005208317.1:0-204 GCF_000412655.1 Myotis brandtii
CACTGCCGGACAGACATTCCTCTCGCTTCCTGCTGGCTGCTCCCCAGGAGAGAGAACTGCCTCCCTCCCAGCTGGCCGCTCAGTGTGGGACGGCTTCTCCCTCCCCCCCACCCCCCGACTTGAAACATGTTTCCCTGGAGTTGGCATTTCCATCCTCTGGAGCCATGCAGGGTAAATGTCATCTCTTCCCCACGCCAGACGCCA
>NW_005208318.1:0-204 GCF_000412655.1 Myotis brandtii
AAGGGCCGGAAGGGTATTATGGGAAGAGCTGGGGACAAAAAGGTAAGTAAGTTCAAATATGGGCCTGCCATTTACTAGCTATTTTACCCTGAATACGTATGTGCCTCTATGTCTCGTCTGTATGATTGAGATAAGAAAAAAAAAAAAAAGACCTGTATCTGAGATGTTTTTGTGAGGGTTCAGTGGAATTGTGTATTCTCTGGT
>NW_005208319.1:0-204 GCF_000412655.1 Myotis brandtii
CTGGACCGCTGGGGCTGGACCCCGGCATTTGTCTAGTCAAGCTGCCCAAATATATAACCCACATCCATTACTTCCTCCTTCATCCCTCAGAAAATGTATGCTTCAGGTTCATATTCCCTACTTATCAAAGTTCCTTAATGTTCCCGTAGGCACTGATTCAAAGTGAAAGGGACCTTCCAAGCTTATAGACTCCATCTAGCTTAT
>NW_005208320.1:0-204 GCF_000412655.1 Myotis brandtii
CAGACCTCGCTCCCACCACGTCCACGTGGGGCGGCCGCGGAGTTTGCAGGGTTACTCCGCCTACCTGATGTGCAGGTGGCCACACTCACTTCCTGGAGCCGCTAGAGAGCATTCCGGGGGGGTGTTAAGTGACGTGACACAACTTGAAATTCTTGAATGAATTGCTCGTCAGCAGAACATCCTTTTACGTGAACAGACTGTTCT
>NW_005208321.1:0-204 GCF_000412655.1 Myotis brandtii
ACCGGTCGCTATGCTGTGCACTGACCATAGGGGGTGACGCTCAATGCAGGAGCTGCCCCCTAGTGGTGAGTGCGCTCCCACAAGGTGAGCTCCGCTCAGCCACAAGCCATCTCCTTGGTAGCACTCAGGATGTCCAACTTACGGCTTAGACCCGCTCCCCACTGCCAGAGGGCTCCCGGGCTGCCAGAGGGATTTCTGACTGCC
>NW_005208322.1:0-204 GCF_000412655.1 Myotis brandtii
GCCAAACTAGCTAGGGCTGTGTGTGTTTTTTTAAGATCCAGTAAATCAGACAGAGAGGCTGCCTAATAAAACCCACCTCTGAGGAACAACCTGAGTATTCCAAGATAAGTAAGATCAGGTAGGAGGTGACATGAATATTGGCCAATGACACTTTTCCAGGTATAGGTCCAGGTGATGGAACCTTCCAATAGGAAGGTCTGTGAG
>NW_005208323.1:0-204 GCF_000412655.1 Myotis brandtii
TTTAAAAGCAAAGGGTTAACCTAATCCATTCTCTCTTTGTGATTTTAATTTCTTGACTCTTCCCTTTCCACTTTTTGGTTCCTGCCAATTTCAAGTTCAAAACTCCTACCTGCTCTTTCCCACTCTCACTCCTTCCTTTCTTGTACCTGCCACCTCTACCTCATCTGACCTTCATAACCTAATTTTTCAAGAGAAGAAAAGAAA
>NW_005208324.1:0-204 GCF_000412655.1 Myotis brandtii
CACACACACACATATACAATATATATAATTTATTATATAAATATATGTAAAGTGTGGGCGATTTCATTTTAAAGAAGCTGCAGGAAAAAAAGAGATTTGAATTCTCACGTCAATTCCAAAAGAGGGAACGGAATAGGCAAATACAGCATAAAATTAGAGGAGATGGATACAGAGGAATCTTAACTACCAGAATGTAACTAGCAG
>NW_005208325.1:0-204 GCF_000412655.1 Myotis brandtii
AAGGACATATATTTGCTGTTTATTCTGATGAGATTCTTACACCATCAAATATACAGTGAAACATTGACCATAGTCACCATCAACTCACCTCTACAGTTTCGGCCTTAAACATGGCTATTACTGGTACTGTGCCAAGCCAGGCCTTTACCATTGGCACATGTCTGTTTCGTCCTGTGTAATAAATCATCTGCTGGAAAAACTCTA
>NW_005208326.1:0-204 GCF_000412655.1 Myotis brandtii
TGCAAACCAGGTACATGCCCTTGACTAGAATCGAACCTACAACCCTTCAGTACCTGGGCCAATGCTCTCACCCCTGAGCCAAACCAGCTAGGGCAATGTATCTTTTTTTAATTTAAATGTTTGTGCAATGAGTTTCATATAGCTGAGCTCACATGTGTATCTTTGGAAACCTGGGAAACATACATTAACATCAATTTAATAATA
>NW_005208327.1:0-204 GCF_000412655.1 Myotis brandtii
TTTTATTGTTCATATCACCTCTCCCATTTATACTTGGGAAATGGGCAAAGAGCTTCAAGCCACTCAAGATCATCCAATGTCAAGCTAGAAATTATAATACAATGACTACCAACTATTCCAGTAATTGCTTGAGCTTAAGATGTCTCCCTCGTATTTTGAATTCTTTTACATATAAGCTTAATTTTATGTTTCAGGTTCTATAGG
>NW_005208328.1:0-204 GCF_000412655.1 Myotis brandtii
ATAAAAGTGACAGACTTATTGAAACTTTGGTTTAACTATTTTCACCAAAGATCATTATCATTTGTACTTACTCTTCTCAAGACCCTATAAGAGCAGCCATTAGGAATGAGGGACTATGAGTTCTAATTCCCATTCTCCTACTATCTAACATAACTGGTTCTCAAACGTTTGGGAACTTCAGAATTTCCTACAAAGCTTTTTAAA
>NW_005208329.1:0-204 GCF_000412655.1 Myotis brandtii
GCAATCTGATTTCTTCTGCTAGCTGGATAAATTTTGGGAAACAATGGCAAGCTTGGTCTGCCACTTCCATGAGAATGAGCTCCCCAAATAGGTAGCTCCAGGCACTTCCAATCACGGTATGGTCACCATCAGGGTTGGCCACATATTATCGTACTTAATGGGGAAAGGTCTGGGGATCAAGGTTGTGAGCCCAGTGCTGTCTGA
>NW_005208330.1:0-204 GCF_000412655.1 Myotis brandtii
TCCGCTTCTTGCTCAGGCCTGAGCCCCAGTGGCCCATCGGGTCACAGGCCAGCAGCCAGAGCAAAGCTCTGTGGCTCCTCTGCCTGTTTCATCAGAGTCTTGTCGGCTGGACTGGACCGCGTGACAGACCCGGGCAGCAAACCCACCTCCTGTGGTGCCACAAGCGCATCCCTGCACTTCCCATCTGCCCTCAGCTCAGGGTCA
>NW_005208331.1:0-204 GCF_000412655.1 Myotis brandtii
TCAGATTCTGCTTTGAGTGGTCACAGCGACATCAGCGGCACCCGCCTCCTCCGGGCTCATGGATTCCTGACTGGGCAGCAGCAGTGGCACAGCTGTGAGCTGCTGCCGTGGTCATGGCAGTGGTGGCAGAGGGGAATGCAGGCTCCAGCAGCGCCAGTGGGAACATGTCTGTGCAGGGAGGACTGGAAAGGGCTGGCCTTAGTG
>NW_005208332.1:0-204 GCF_000412655.1 Myotis brandtii
CTAACCCAGCCTTTATACCCAAACACTACAGCCATAAACTATAAAGCAGGAAGGGCATCTTTAAAAAAACAACAAAAACTTTTTTTAAAAAAATTTTGATTTTAGAGATAGGAAGAAGGGAAGGAGAGAAAGAGAGAAACACTGATGTGACAGAGACTCATTGCTCAATTGCCACCCACAAGTGCCCCAATGGGGATTGAACCA
>NW_005208333.1:0-204 GCF_000412655.1 Myotis brandtii
TTTATAAAAATTTAATTGTCATAACTGTGTTTAGTAAATGACTCAATTGGCAAAGCTCCTGAAAATGGCCATTGGCTCTTGTGAACCAGTACAAGCTGTCTTGCTGTACTACAGACAACTTGTTTGCATATAGCTTAGAGGAATGTTGTGAAAATAAACACCCAAAACATTTTAGGGTTTAGATCAATAACATGGTAAAGGCAC
>NW_005208334.1:0-204 GCF_000412655.1 Myotis brandtii
GGCCTCTAGTCTATATAATAAAAGCCTAAGCGACCGTGACGGCGGAACAACCAGAACAACCGGTTGCTATGATATGCGCTGATCACCAGGGGGCAAACACTGGTGGGATCCTCTCTGGACTCCGCGGCAGCACTAAGGAGCAGCGAGCTGAACGGTAAGGAGCAGCAAGCAGGAGGGCGGTAAGGAGCGAGGGGTCCCGGACTG
>NW_005208335.1:0-204 GCF_000412655.1 Myotis brandtii
CGGAGTCTGGGCTTCCCGGGACGTCGGGCTCTGACCCATCAGGGCATGTGCCTGTCCTGCTCTGATGTTGGGCTCTGATCCCGTAAGTGGGAGGGACCTGAGGGGGCTGGGGGGTGATGGGGAGGGGGTAGTGCCCTGCCCTGCCTCCCCAGCCTCCCCCTTCACTGCCCGGGCAGAGCGTGGCCACATTGTCCTGCCGAGACC
>NW_005208336.1:0-204 GCF_000412655.1 Myotis brandtii
TTACATGTGGAATCTAAAGACAAAATAAATAAGCAAACAAAATTCAAACAGTCTCATAGACACAGAGAGTGGACTCAGGGTTGCTAGAGGGGAGGATGGTTGATGGACTGGATGAAAGGGGTAAAGGCATTAAGAAATACAAATTTGTAGTTAAAAATATTTACAGGGATGTAAAGCATAGGGCCTGGCTGGCATGGCTCAGTG
>NW_005208337.1:0-204 GCF_000412655.1 Myotis brandtii
GGAGGAGGGAAGCCGGGAAGCTCTCTGGAAGAAGCCTGCTTTGGGGGTCTTGTCCCGGTCTGCCCTAGCCCACCATGGGTCTGGGCACGAACACACGGAGCCATAGCAGATGGTACACGAGCCCAGTTCCCGTGAGTGTGGCGGCAGCAGACCGGGAGAGGCCTGCCGGCTGGGGAGCAGAAGGTGCCTAGCCTGCATTACTGC
>NW_005208338.1:0-204 GCF_000412655.1 Myotis brandtii
ATGCAGGTGAATTCTGAGATAGAGGAAGGAGAGATAAGCAAGTTTGATTTAGCCTTTATTTTCAGATTGCCAAACTTTTAAATCTTTTCTTTTAGATTTAAATAATTATTTTGCAATTATAATTGACATACAATATTATAATAGTTTCAGGTGTATAACATAATGACTAGACATTTATATAACTTATAAAGTGATCACCCTAAG
>NW_005208339.1:0-204 GCF_000412655.1 Myotis brandtii
TAGGACTTGGAATGCATGGAAGTGAAGAACATAGGCTTTGGAACTATACTTAGCTTATCAAGTTACTAGTTATGTGTTCTTAGACAAATTACTTAACCTCCTTAATTTTCCTGTCTGTAAATGAAAATTATAATACTACTTCTGAGAATACTTGTAAAGATTGATAATGGGTATACAGTGATATGGATTCAAGGAAAGAGAAAG
>NW_005208340.1:0-204 GCF_000412655.1 Myotis brandtii
AGAGTTTGCCATTTGTTCCTCCAAAGGGACGCCTTTCACATGGGGGCCTCCGTTCCCAGGCTTTCTCACTTCCGTGGCTCGCACTTAGACTCACACTGTGAACACACACTTCCCAGTGAAAGTTTTCTGGGATCCCTTTGAAGCCGCATTTGCCACCTTCTAGGCTTTCAGAGCCGCAGGTGGTGCAGCCAGGAGCCCTTTCTT
>NW_005208341.1:0-204 GCF_000412655.1 Myotis brandtii
TTGTTGATCTATAATAAGGAAAGCATAATATGCTAATTAGACCAGAGGTCTTTCTGGATATCCTTCGGACGTGTTCGAGATGAAGCCAGGGCTGCAGCCACAGGATCAAGGAAGCCTCCATGATTACCAGGGAGGAATCCAGGCTGCCCCTGCAGCTGCAAGGAAGGGATCCAGGTAGCTGCCATGGCTGTGAAGGCCTATCCT
>NW_005208342.1:0-204 GCF_000412655.1 Myotis brandtii
CCGTCTCTGTGGAGGGTTACGGGCCAGATAAACGCCGTCTTCTGCTCAGTAATCCACACGCCAGCTCCGCGGGGACGGGGCTGGCACCCGCGGCCTTCTCCCTGCCTGCGACTCCGCTCAGCACTTGGGGGAACCCTCCCCACACATAGCAACGGTTTCCAGGCCGAGCCAGCCAGGGGCTTCCAAGTAGAGGGGTCATTTGGA
>NW_005208343.1:0-204 GCF_000412655.1 Myotis brandtii
TATTTACAATATGCTAGGCATCATTTCAGGGTCTTTACTCATTAGTAATCTCCTTCTACAGTAGAAGAAATGTAGGCACAAAAAGGCTGGAGAGCTTGCCCAAGATCAAACAGGATGATGGTCGATAATTTCAGACAAGGGTGACATTGACATTGCCACTAACAACGTACTTGCTCTCTTTGCTCCTCACTTTTCCTAACCCCT
>NW_005208344.1:0-204 GCF_000412655.1 Myotis brandtii
AAAAAATTTTATATAAAAAGTTAGAATGAAATAAAATCAATTTGGATTCTTGCAAAAGAGATTCAGAGTCAAAGAAACTGTTTGCAATTATGACTATAATTCCCAAGTAATGAATTTCAACAAAACAAGTGATTTAGGGAGAAGGCACTTAAGTTTTTACTCTGAAATTTTAAAATGAATTAAGTTAAAATAAATAATTCCATT